>NW_015113011.1:160452-174681 GCF_001443285.1 Poecilia latipinna
AAAAAAAAAAAAAAAAAACAAAAACTCCCCCCCCCCAAAAAAAAAAAAAAAAAAAAAAAAAAAATATATATATATATATATATATATATATATAGAAATAAATTCAAATCAATCATTTGAATTCCTCTCTCAGACCGCAACCCAACTTCCTCCATTATTATTATTGTTATTATTATTATTATTATAGTTATTATTATTTATTTATTTATTTAATTTTGGCTGAAATCGCTCTCCATAGTCATGGCTTGTACTTATTGCTAAAGTTGAAGTCAATCAAAACCATATTTGTTTTGTCTGTCTTAAAAAAATAATTGGTAGAATCAGATAAAAAGTCAAAGGAATCACCAGCTAAAATGGACTTTATTCTCTAAGGGAATATTGGTACTAAATTGAATGGAAATCCATCATCCATTCATCCTGCTGTGGAACGACAAACAAAGCGAGCTTGAAAGCTGCTTTGTTGGCATCATTAGGACGTCTGCGCTGTATTCATTGTCTTCTTTGAAGGCCTTGCTGTACCCTTTATTTCTAAGATGTGTGAAATGTTATGTAATATATTCAATTTGTAGGTTTTTTGTGTGCTATGTTTAAAATAGATGCAATACAATGAAAATATTTCTTAATAAAAATTAAAAAGTGGCTTCTTACTTACCGTGGAAACTAAATTAGAAGATTTAAGATTTAAAACCACCAGTGGATTCAGTTCTTAGTGTTCTTTGCTATTCCTTTTTGCGACAAACTAAGTTATTACTGGGGCCAGCTTACTAACTGGACCTGGATTTGTGTAGCTTCTATATGTTACATTTTTTTGTCAAAACAAAACAGTATGTTTTTTTTTTCTGTTTGTTTTCTAATTAACAATGATTTTCTGTAGATTTTCTGAATATGAATAGGTTTATTTTTCCTGGTTATAAAAAAAAAAATCTCATTCAACTTGTTCATAAAATGGAGCCAAATGTTGCAGTAGGTGTTCGATGCATAAAGCGTTCTAGATTAATCCAGTTCCTCTGATCTTATGTTCTGTACGACTATAAAACTAAATCCCAGCCCTCAGACTTCATATTCCAGAACTGACTGCTGGGCTCTCGCCAATTGGTCTAGCTGAGCTCCAACAGGAATCATCAATGATTCACTTTCTCACCCTGGGTATGAATCTAACAACATAAAGCTTGAATGTGCGCATCTGTGTTGACATGGAAAGCTTGTCAATTTGTGAGGTAGCCAACCAGCTTTTTTTTTTTTTTTTTTTTTTTTTTTTAATATTTAAAAAAGGACAATTCTGTGTGTGAGATGATCTTTGTGCACTCATCTGTTGGTTTGGCTTTATCCCACCACACAAAATCAGTCTAACTGCATTCCTTTTGCTGCAAAAGGGGAAAAAAGAAGAAGAAGAAGAAGAAGAAGAAGAAGAAGAAGAAGAAGAAGGCATCTAACCTTTTGAATAATTAAGGAGGAGGGTTTGATAGTGCAGTCAGAGTGCTGGTGGGTTTGATGAAAGGCCGGCTCCTGCGCAGATATCACAGAAATCAAAGCTTACTTTGACACACTGAGGCATGAAAGAAGTCCTTGATAGGTTCAACACAGAATGCTTACTCCTCCATCGCTTTAGCTATCCAGTCACATGGGACACCCTCTCTTTGTCAGCACAGAGGGAATGTGACTCGATTGCACCTTTTACTGCACCTTCTGAACACGTCTGAGTTAATATTAGCAGGAAGGTTGAACTTGACCCCAAAAAATACATCCAAATCAGTCATACTGAACACTTTTTGCTGTTCAAAAAACAAAACAAAAAAAAACTCTTAGAAGCTGAGGTAGTTCACTTGTCTGGCGCTTGGTGCGTTGGGGTTTTGTTTCAAGTTCAGCTGTATTAAAGGAGTAACATGGTCATCCATATTCTAGTTCACAGCACGCCGACTAACCTCCCCCTCTAATTCAGACCCTGCTAAGTCACATCTGAGGTGTTCCTGTCTGTTGTGGAGGTGAGAAGAGATCAGACAAGTCGATATTTTCCCCTCCTGGCACTTCGAGCGGAAATCTACAAGAAAATCGATTACTCTTTTCCATTTTCCGTGGCCCTCTTCCTTTGTCTTCTTCTTTAACTATGCTTTCCTTCCCTTGGCTCCGTGAAAGTTGATGTGCCGGCTAAAAGCGATTTGTTTCCATGTGACAAAAACGGATACTCTGCAGTCAAACAACCATGAGGAATCATTTTTTTTACAAACTTCCTTATTTGCCTAATATGGATGCTGCTTAAGTCCCCAGAGATAATCCACACAGCTTTTTTTCTTTTTTTATTAACACCCCTACTTGAGCCGATCCTTTAAAAAGATTCCTACGACACCTTGTTCGGTTGTTTCTATAATCCAGAGGTTCCCAAACTGGGGGGCGCGCCCCCTGTGGGGGTGTGGGGTGGGGTGGGGCGGCGTGCCATTGCAGGGGGGGGGCACGGGAAGCCACCTGGAAGAAAAAAAAAAAAAAACATGAACGCTGTATGCGCTGGGTTTTTACCTTAGACTGGCCAACTCTCTGTTATTCCTATGTCAATTTGATACAGTAAAGGCTTCCGCACTTCTCATATCTGTGTCCTCTGTCACTTTTATCAGCAGTTAAAACTGTTTAATCCGTTGTTAACATGTTGTAACCTGTTTTTCCGAGCCGCCTTTAAACGCAACATGAGCACTGCGACGCTCGCGCTGGGTTTCCACCTGTGAAGGAGACCTGCTGCTGCTGTTCGGAGCTACGCAGGTTTGTGTTAGAATCACCTCAGCAAACCAGCAAAACGTAAATAACTTTTCAGTTTTTCCCCCAAACTCACAGACTGTTGAGTAAAGCTGTTGGATACAGGTAAAGTTAGCTAAATGATGACTAGTTAATATCAATACATCACCTTAAGCTTGTCAACAAGTAGCCTGTAGGCTCCTGATGTTGTTGTCTATGTTCAGCTACGTACATTTATTTTGCCCCCTAAAAATGTTAGACAGGGAGTCTCTAAGAATCCTCTTCTTCCTCCCCCAACACGTTTGGGAACCACTGCTATAATGTATTGTAAAAGTGTTCATACTTTTCAGATTTTTTTTAAACAGGCAAGAAATGAAACACCCTACAACTTTGTGTTGATCTATCACATGAAATCCTAATAAAACAAATTAAAGATTTGAATTTTAAGCTAACAAAATTTACAAGTACAAAGGGCGAGAATACTTTCGCAAGGCCCTGCATTCAGGTAACTTAAAAGGTATCGATTTTTAATTTGGTCATTCTCAGACTGAAATAAATCACCATGTGTTTTTTTTCCCTTCCATCATCTAAATTGTTCTCGTGGACTTTTACGTTTTGATTTTATTTACTTACTTATTTGTTTGCTTTAAAACGGCAAGTTTACCGCTTACAGTATTTCAGTCAATCAGTGTCCGCACTGAGGCGTAAGAAAAGAAAACAGGAGGGAAAAGAAAAGTAGAAACAAATTAAATTTAGTCATTAGACCTGAGACTAATCTCCTGAAAGAGGCTTTTGAGTGTGATTAGCTGGAGAATTGGTTGCTTTGGAACTAATCTCTAACTAAAACATAGGAAAAAAAAAAAAGAGAACAAAAACCAAAGTGAAGTACATATATGAAGAAAAACAATTTCTAACTTCATGGCAGAAGATGCTATGAAGCTGAAACTAGCTTTTTTTTTTGTTTACAGTTACAATGCCACCAGCATTAGTGAATAAACTCAGAAAAGATGTGGAAAAATGTCTCAAAACAAAATCAGTTTTAATGCAGGTGCACAGTTTTACTTGGAAAGCTGTAGAAACACCCAATGTTTAGAATGAGCACCTTTAATCAGAGGTGGGGAAAAAAAACAAATCCATGGAAAAAATATGATTGTTTTTAACAAATTCTCGAGTGGCACAGTTGTTGATACATGCCCTGCAGGGAGGTTTCTGCTTCTGAGGTACCTGCTGAAATCAACAGCGACAAGTTCACAAAACAGTGAAGTTGTCAGAGTGTCTCACTAAGAAACTGCTTGCCTGACTGCCAGCAGGTGACTGAAGCATGAGAATGAAAATTCCCCCTTGCCCAACTCTGTTTTCCTCGGGGCATAATAATCCGCAGGCGGCGATAGACTTGCATCTCAGGTTTCCAGATTTTCTTCATCGCGTCTTTCCCTCTTATAGCTGTAAGTCACAAGAAGCTCATTTATGTGCACCACAGGGCTCCAACTCCAGCTATACGTCCTGCAAATTTTACATGCATGCCTGCTTCAACACAGCTAAATGAAAGATTGAACTGCCTCTTCAGAATGCCATCAAGTTTTGGAGTGGTGCAGGGATACGTCATCTTCCAGACTTCTTGTTTACGCTACATGGACTGTCTCGGTGTCTGTTGTTTTAACTGATGGCACGGAAAAAAAACTGTCATGATCTATTTTTATCCATCAATTTTCCATCATAATAATGACATATCCAATTGTATTTAATTCCAGTTTGGTTTAATTAATTTGAAACCCGCTGAACGAAGAATCCACACCATGCCACAATACATCAAGTGGAAGACTATATGTACGTTTTTCTCCCCCAGTGACAAAAATTACTGAGTGTGTCCTAAGTAATTATACATAAACAATTAAATTAAATGATTCATTTAAATTACGCGCACCCACTTGTGCTTAATCACAATGTCTCATTGCTTGGAGGCTAAACCAGTGTTTTGTTCCATAGAGACTCGAATTACATCCACAATTTTGGAAACGGGGAACATTTCTCCAGTTGAAGTGTTCAAAGGCCAGCAAGACTCTGAATGAGGGGGTTCCTGATCCGGCAAGGCTTCGTTTCAGCGGAAAGAAAATCCCACAAGACGCAAGAATTGCTCAGCTGCACCAGACGTCCAGTAGTTCAGAGTACGAGACGCAGATTAGATGTTTTTTTTTTTTTTTTTTTTTGATTTCATAAAAGGCAGAGCTGAGGTAATCCTTTTAGTCAGCTCCCTCGATGACGAATGGGCACAGAAGGAGCGGTGCAAAAATGCCTTAAAAGCTGCAGAACATTTGGTCTTGGGGACTTAATGTACACAGTCCATGCACACAGAAGACAGCGTGTCTCTGGTGATCTGACAGGGTTCAAACCTTGTCCTTGTATGTATGCCATGCAAACTGGTTGGCTGCTTTACGCATCGGGTTCTCTGACTGTTCTTCTTAGGAAACCGCACTCCAAGAGTGACAGCCAAAGTCACCCTCCAGCGATCTTTGATGAAATTCGGATCGACGTGGATTCATAGCTGTCCACAAAATTAGAGAGCGTGCGTTGATCGATCATTGAGTTGTAACATTAATGTCTATTAGTATTAAATTGTCTGGGCTCTACATTATCCAACTGTTGTGTTGGATAAATAACCCCCCATTCTCCTTCCCTCACACACACACACACACACTGTCACCCCTGAAATTGGACACAAAGAAAATTACAAATTAAAAATTGAAAAAGGAAAAATCTGAGTTAATTTGATATCACTGGTCCGCTAGATTTTCAGTGTCTCAATGTTTTCTTTAGCTCATCACTCATCTTTTTACCTTCCAAAGTTTATTTAACTATTGATTGTTTATGTAATCTTCAACAGAAGTTTCCACAATCCTATGATCATATTTGATGAGGATTTTTGATGAAAGTTAAAATGTTTTAGGAAACATGCCGTAGTAGAGTCTATCTTGGAAACACTAGCACAAAATGACATTTTCAAGAGTCAGTATATGACATTTACAGAGATTTCATGAGCATAATATCAGAGTTTTGTCTGACACTTATCCTTACCCTTATCCTCCCAGCTGCGTTTTGATGCCTTCGTACGGCGCTCTAATTGGTTGAGCGTGATAGCGTGAGCAGGAACGGTTTTGGTTTCTATAAATAGCAGAGGAAGGCTGGTTCTCACTGTTGCAACTCCCACAAACACCAGACCCCTGTGCCATCTTTATACAGCTATATTATAAACAAAAAGATCTTTCTTTGAAAATCATCCTTGTCTGACTTACACTGACTGGTCTTAACAGTTCGAATCAATCTAGCCGGTCTTTTTAACCACTGCATCATTGCAAGCTGTGGAGTGTTCCAGCAGAAAAGTGTGTTTTGCTTTTTGTTTCTTTTTTTTTTAAAGCTATTCTCAAATTTCTCTTCTGCGTCTGCTTTCATCCCTTTCCAAAAAGTGTCTCTCGGGAATCCTCACGCCAGGTGCCATTACCTATTTATTCCTTTCTGGACACATTCTGCGCAGCCCCCAGCGTGCAACTCCAACATCAGCTAAACAATCTGTCACATGAAGCCAACAGAACTTTGTTTCTATTGTTTCCTGGATGCCAACGTCGTCCCTCGGGGGCGCGGGACCTCGGCCACGTTGTTGACTGCTGTGGCTGGCCCGCTAGACTGTGTGATCTTCCCCGCCGCAGGTGGTACTTACCTCACAGATCTCCAGAACTGACAGAATGTGATAAAAATGTCTCATAAAACATCACCGCCCAAAGCATTGAGTTAAAGGTGCATTGAGTCTTGAGAAAGCACAGAGCTTTGCCCTCCTGCTCTTTTCCATCCCTTCTCTTTCTCACAGTCTGATGTTTGCGTCTGTTTAATAGGAACAGACAAAAGGGAAAGAGATGACTCTGGAAACGGGAACAATCTGAAATTCCTTTAAAGCGAGTGGGCCCGAGCCCTGAAGCGGAGATATTTTACCTGAGGCACAGTACTTTGTACTTTAAGGCGTTTTTATTTTTTTTTCCTCTTGGATGTCTATTTTAGTCTTGAATACATATGAAAGGAAAATGAGGTGTTTCCTGTAATTAGAAACTCTAGGTGCGAGAGAATACGATCTTTTTGTTCTTTGCCTAATTAGGCCGCATGTACATGGGAACACGCGTTCTGTTCCTACCTGAGTATAAGTTCGGGCCACCCTTAAGGGGTTGACCCACTAAAAAGTTACAGAATTAGCAAGTGCATGACTACGCATGGGAACGGTGTGTGTGTGTGCGTTTGTTTGTAATACCTTGTGGGGACAATTTTCCTGACATATACTACGTTGTGGGGACCAATTGCTCCTTGTGGGGACCGGAGCCTGGTCCCCACAAGGGGAAACCCTGTTTTTGGGTCAGGGTTCAGAGTTAGGGTTAAGGTATGAATTGAGTTTTGGTTAGGGTTAGGGTTAGGTATGTGATGGTTAAGGTTAGGAAAACGGTAAAGGTAAGGTTTAGGCTGTAGAAATGAATGGAAGTCAATGGAAAGTCCCCACAAAGATAGCAACACAAACGTGTGTGTGTGTGTGTGTGTGTGTGTGTGTGTGTGTGTGTGTGAGTGTGTGTGCGTGTGAGTGTGTGTGCGTGTGTGTGTGTGTGTGTGTGTGTGTGTGTGTGTGAAAATAGAACGCAATAATTTCAAATTGAGGCGTGGGTGTGTGTTGTGATGGAAAAGCCATGCCCATGTCTGAGAAATGACATGCACAGGAGGAAATGTCAATTCCCAATGTAGCAAACAGCATAATGTTTCTCAGAGGAAAAGGGTAACATACAGATACTTCACTATAGGGCCGACAGCATGCTTAGGGTTTTTATCATCATTATTATTATTCTTTTTATAGCTGCAGAAAGTTTGAGAGTTCCAGGATCACGAGTGTGTGAGGATCGTGGAATTGTCTTATCCTTCGTCTCGCGTGTCAAACTAAACCCTGCATTTCTACGAAGGTTAAGATGCGGATATCAAGTTTCTGAAACAGACGAGCGAAACGACAGCTCCGAGACACCAAGCCGTGTCAGAATTCCTTCTAGATGTTTTGTAAGCCTTCTGACAAATGCTGTAGTTTGACGCGAGTTTTCAAAAGTGTTCTTCTCTTCCTCAAACTGATGCTATTTCTGTTTTTCTGTACAGGACGCGCTTCCGCTGCAGAAAAAGTGGCTTATTGTCATATAGATAATAAAGATCATTTCAAATGCTAACATGTCAAAGCGATCCTTTCTGCCCAAGGGTGACACCGTCTACAACTCTTTGAAGTATCTTGAATAATGTGAACTGCAGTAACATTTAACTTTCCTTTGGGAACACATCTTAAGATTAGACATATTGCATTGAAAATTTGAGTTGTTTTAATATAAAATACTGCTTTCCAGGGGAGTTATATAGAAACAGTTTAAATGCATTTAACTGGTATTATGTCCTAAGCACTCTCGAAAGAATAACAACGCAATATCAGATTTTTGAGCTCTACAGTTTCTCAGATTCAAGTCTTGAATTTGGTATTTTCTTTGTGACCGGAAAACAAAACACCAAGGGAAAAAAACTCATCTTGAATCTGTACCTTTTAACAAAATCCTTATCAAGCTGAGCTCATGTGAGCAGCGCGTTACCTTGAAATCACCGGTCTGAGTCATCCGAACACAATCTTTCTTCTCTTTCCACCTTTGTTTGCTTGTCTTTTTTTTTTTTTTCTGTAACTCATACATATTTCAAGGGCAGCCGACTCTCCTGGCCGTATAACTTCAAGAATCAAACAGGTTTCTAAGAGAAGTCAGGAAGCCTCCTGCATGAAATTCTGTCCACAGAGACGGAGCCTCTTCGTCTCACAGTGCTATGCTGGAGCGAAACGGCTGCTGGAAAACTGTTAAATCATTTGGGTGGCATTCACATGGTTATTGTTAAGAGGGCACTCTGAAGAGTACTTAAAAGGTCCATCGTTTCAGCCTCGAGTCCAGGGATGTATTGGCAATCTGTCCATCATGGTAAAGTCCAGCGTGGACATGCAGTCCAGTGTAGCAAAGTGGTTGAGATTGTATTTATTTACCACTTGTCTCTTAAACATCTTTATAATTTGTTGAGTCTGATTTTATGGTTATCCATTATGCGTCAGTTTAGCAACGATGCTGCAACTTTGATTCATAAACAAACCCCTGGTTTGTTGTGGCAACATTCTTACATTTTACATCCAAGCATATGTTTATTAAAGCAACGCTATTAAATAATTAGTTAATTTGAATTTTTCTTCTTTTAAAGATATGTTTCTGGCAAATAATTTTTGTTAATTTGTTTTTGTGTAAACTTCTGATTGTTTGCTTCTTTGCTAAGCTCCTACATCCAGCACTTCCTGTTTACATCTGATGTCATTGATTGCATCACCAGGTACAACCAAATGAGGGGGTTTCTTTTTTGTACTCTCTTACTTGTTCTATTTAAAGTAGTCCTTTACAGAGTGTTGCATTCTGCAAACCATTTACTTGCGCATGAGTTTGTAAATTAGATTAATAATCCTAGTCACGTTTCTTTGTTTAGACCGCATTGTTTGCTTGAACCAATTTTCTAATAGTGCAGACTGATGAGGTGTCCCATAGTATGATTTTGCCAATCGCGTGCCGGATCAGAGACACGTACACGAGAATGATTGACAGCACTAAGAACCTCCTCCTTGCTCTTATTGGTTGTTTCTAGCTACCACTGGAATAAGCAGAGGAGCAATTTTTTTTCACAGATTATCTGTTTCATACCATACTATCACAACAGAGTGACTCCTTAAAAAAAAAAAGATATTTTGTTTTTATAAAAGTTGCACATGCATTATGATAATTCCTGATTATCATAATGCTTTCTTTATTCCTTACAAGTGTGTTGGTTCAAAAGACTGTTCATGCTGTTTGTGAAATGAGAGGTGTGCGGCTCAGTGTCCCTGAATGCGACACTAAATGCTCAGTCTGAGGATGACGGGACGGCATTCTGAGCTGCGAGACATAATTATGACAAGTGACCATTTCTACGCTGTCTGATTCTTCTCATGTTATTTTAATGAGTGAGCTGTGGGCATGTCAGGAGCCAGTCACAGTGTATTGTTATGAGATGACTGAAGCAAAAGACTTTTTATCAAAATCAATAAGCGCGTAGGGATCCACAGACGGTCTGTTTGGCAGGTTAACAGGACGGGGCTGCACAATCGATACAGTATGGATAAACTTGATTTAATTTAGAACTGACACACACACACACGCACACGCAGTCTAATATTCTCATGCATGCCACTGGTTACAATCCATTAACAAGACCAGTGACATCCAGCATAGGAGCTTTCGACCAGTATTTTTGTGAGCATAATTTACCATTAATGACAAAGACCGGTGTGATTTGATTGCACCCACACTGCTGTGAAAACTCTCAAGGTCGCATCCTTCTGTCTCCCTTTCCAGAATTGTGAAAATGTAGATCTAGCTAATGCATTCCTCAGCTCGAAACGTGTGAGCCTACCCCAGCGGTGGATTTGATGTTGCAGATTTCCCTCGCTTTATGACGGCTTCGCTGTTTCAGCCGCAGCTATAGCTGCTTATCTCACCCACTCCAGGGGCGGTTATAACGTCTGATAAACAGGGTTTATTTGACGAGTAAACACACATATTCACTTCTTATTTGATGGCACCTCAAAATAGCAGGTTTATTGAAACGCTGCCAGATAAGGGATAGTTTTGGGGCGGGTCTCTTGATTGTTTGGTTTTCCTTTGTACTTTCTGGATACCTTAAATATCACAGTTGTTTCTTTGTTTTTCCTGCATCACATTCCCCTGGAGGGGCCCAGCTAACTTTAGGCGCTTATTAAATGCCAGAATGTTTCCTCTCGCTTGCTTGTGTTGTATGTTGGCAATTCATGATCAGGTCCCTTAAGATGGGTTCTTAGTGCCTCTAAGCAGGTAAACATATTGCCAGATAACAGCCGCAATTACTTCAAGAGAAGACATATGGGGAAAGATTTTTTTTAATTTGCTTTGTTTTATTTTTAAAGCGTGTTTGTGTGTTGCGGTTCATCTGTTTTTTTTTTTTGTTTTTTTTTAAGAAGTACGGTGCTGGTCATAGATTTATTCACAAATGTCATTGTCATAAAGGTCATAATCATTTTAGGCTTTTTCTGTGTACTTGTATGTACTGACTTCTTTAGAGCAAGGACTGCATCAAAAGCTGTATACATCTTACCAACTAACGCAGCTACCCAGAATGGACCACATACCAACATCGAAACACTTTAATAAAAATGATAAATCATTTAATTTAACGCATAACGGCCTCCGTGTAGTCAAAACTGTCCAAAGTGCTAACACTGCTAATGTCAGCTTGATGTTTGGTCTTCAGATCTGAATATACTTTTTTTTTTAATTCAATTACAAACTCATCAAATATTTAATCATTCAAACAAGCAATGTTGATATTTTAGCGTGCCCTGTCCTAACTGACATAAAGACTCAGCGTAAAACACACGTAAAACATTTATGCTGGCATTTACAATGTATGGGAGACATTAAATATTAACATCTAACAGGTGCAGGTAATGGGATTGCTTCATGCTAAAGCATATTCTGGGGATCAGCTTGAACTTTTCTGTCATTTGTCATGTTGAGTGAGTCCATGGGTGAGGTCTGTCACCAGCAAGTCGCATGAATGCTACAATGCACTAAAGTCGTTTAGTCCCCCCCCCACCCCCCCAGCTCTTCTTTCTACCAACCTGGGAGTTTCCTGTGTGGATTGACGAGTTTCCTTCTCTGTGTCTCCATCAGGGGGGCAATTCAAACTTTTGCTTGCCATCACTGATTCAAAGCCTCTTTTTTTTTTTTTTTTAATGTGTTGGCAATGCCTCAATTACTCAAGGCTTTGAGTCACTCAGTGAAAAACGAGTCACTTTCTGGCATCATGTATTGATTATGGAGCAACAGGGAGGCTGACTGCACACATCAGTCAATGCTTTCTATCGATAGATCAGTCTTAATTGTCCATCTCTCCAGCGGTTACCTGATTATATTCTAAAAACGCAGCTCCTCGGCCCTTCGGCGTCGGTAGAGAGACTTATTTTTGAGGACGTGTTTGCATTCCGTACAGTAACGGCCGATGGTTTTGAGTATGACAGAAATTTAGATTTTCTTGACTGTACAGCTTCAGTAGTTGATCGTATTTTTCAAACATGAGGAAAAACATGAAAAGAGCACGTATCAATTTTTCCTTTTTCAGAAAATTTGCCACAGCTTTTTGAAGGTTTTAACATCTGGACTCACTGGACTCAATCTGCCATATTTAATCCTAGAACCATGTTGACTTTTTGCATTGTTTTTGGGTTTGGGCAAAGTTGTGAGTGAGTGAGTGAGTGAGTCCCAATCAATTTGAAAGGATCGTCATGTATTTGGACATTTCTTGGAGGGAAATAGCCCCAATATTGTCTTTCTTGACAGTAAGACAACATCTAAAAGTAACTTCCTCACTATGTACACAAAAACACCATTTCAAAACAAGGTCTAGTAGTTTGTTAACCCAACCCAGTTTCTAACCTCACATTGGAGCATTGAAAATATAATAAACATGGATGAAATGGGAATTTGTCACACAATTCTGAGTTAATTATTTTTTTAAAGGAACTGCTGTCATGGTTCTGTTTGGGCAGCTAAGAAAGAACTCTTACGTATGACCCAATTTGAGGTCATACTGATAGGAGAGACTGTATAAAATGAAGAATTTTGGTAACACTTTTATTTGAAGGGCTGTGAATAAACGGACATTACACTGTCGTAAACATGAAGGAGCCTTGATGAATGTTTATGACTGTTGTCATGACGTGTCCTTCGGTAAACAGTGACACTTTTAATGCAAAGTTGACTCTTTTAATTGGTTTTTAATGTAAGCTTCAATGCAACTTTGCATTAAAAAACCCCATTATGTACCGAAAAACACTTCATGGCAACAGTCATAAACATTCACGTCTTTTGCACAACCCTTCATATAAAGCGTTACCAGAATTTTTTAACAGAGTTCTAAGTAAATATTGCCCAATATATCGTCCTCATAACGTCAATGTACACATTCGTAAAGGTATTATGGCAAAATACTGTTTGGGATGTCATGCTTGTCAGGTATTATTTTCCCACTCACTCCAAAAGGGTCCCACACGTGGCTATCGAGCCCAGAGAGCGGTACAAGTAATGATACGGCATAGCAAGACTCGTTTACACAGAGTTACGCACTGCTTTGTCTCAGTCACATAAGTGCAATTCAGACAATTCAAGTACACTGAAGTGTGTTTTGTTTTAACATTAGAAAATGTGAATACTGTGAAAAATATGTTTATGATCTTTATTACTACATCATACACCGTGTACTATCCATTTTGCGGCGTCATAAGTTGGCATGCCTACAGTATTTGGGGGATTAATTAGAGCCGCACACTTGAAAGTGGTAATATTCTACCGAGACCTGATGTTTATTCATAAGTGTTTAAACTTAAGAAGGCAAATTAAGATCAGAGCAAAAACAAGATGCACCAATTTTATGAGCTGCATCTTTAGCCTTCAGTTAAAGGGGCATATCTTTCCTTGTGATCACTTGAGCTCCAGCTAACCCCTCTGGAGAGGATATGATCAAAATAATCATGTTTTACCTCCAACAAATTTTAGCGCGATTACGTAGGCAACCTTCCTCCCCTGGCGTCCGTTCTGAGTCAGCAGCTGTATCCCATCTCGGCTCTCAAATCGTACGGAACCGAGTGCAAACTAGCTGCGCACGCAAACACGAGCGTCGGCTCCTGTTTCGGTCTGAACTTGTCGGTACACCAGGGGAGGTGAAATGCGTCCTCCCTTCCCTCTTCTCCCTCACCTGGCCTCTTCTTCTTCTCTGCGAGCTCCACTCGTCCCATGTGGTGTAATATATCAGCGTCTGACATGAGGTGCAACACCTGAGTTAATAGCTGCTGACTGCTCCTGTGAGCTACGCTTTGGGGGAAAACAAAATTACAGGTTGCCGAGACTGACAGCCGAGGCGGAGAGGTGCAGGAGATCGTCTGCCCCCCTGCCCCCCTGAGCTCCTTTTTGGCTCTGAAAAGCATATTAGCGCCAACACCGAATAGGGAAAGCAAACACGATGGCATGTGTTGCGGTTCTCGCTTTCACTCGCTCCTGATTTGCTGGAGTGCATATTATTTAATATTACGGTGTTAGTCATGCATGATGCTGCCAAGTAGCAGTTTTATTTTTGTTTTTAAAAAAAAGGGGGGATCTTCGCTCTTTGGACACAGGGCATGGTGGGAGTTTATTCTAAAAATAACAAGCGGATGTATCAAAAAGTGTTACGGGATCGGATCAGAAATTGAAGAATATTGCCTGTGATTGAGGAAAGCCACATTTCTCGCACAGCTCTCATTCGTCCTTGTGTAGAAGAGAGAAAATTGTCTGTTAATAGCAGGTCAGCCTTAGTTATTCCCCCCCCCCC
>NW_015113011.1:177897-184361 GCF_001443285.1 Poecilia latipinna
CCCCTTTCTCTTTTTGATATCAAACGGCGAAAAGAGATTGAGGAGGCGTGGAGACAAATGTTACAGAACAGTATGAGAGGTGGTGGAGAAAGAAACAAATGCAGGACACGAACAGGAGGCTGCGAGGGAGAAAAAGGACGGCATTATGCTGGTTGCTATGAGTCAAACGCATGCAGAGTGAAAGGAGCGGGGAGAGGAAATGTAAAGGAGGAGAAACGTGAGAGGATGCGCCGTCGGTGTGCTGCGTATCTGCTGTGCACAGCAGCTTCGCCAAAAAAAAAAAAAGAAAAAGAAAAGAAAAAAGGGAAGCAGACTGAGTCAGGGCTGGTCATTAGAAGAAGGAGTGGGAAAAGCCGGCGCTGCCTCCTTGCTCTCTTGGGGCGTGTTGAGAGGCGATGATCGGCTGTGAGTTTTACGCCGGGAGCAGCTGATAACCATCACAATCTTTTTTCATTGCTGCTCTTCAGCAGCTTTCCTATGAGCCCAAATATGCTCCATTAGAGCAGAGTTGTGGGAATGTGCAATTTTGTTTTATTTTATATTAGAACTGAATGTGGTGTTGTAAACATCTGTCAGTGACAGAACTTCATAGTGATTAAACAATCTCTAAAATCACAGAATCTTAATACCACTTTAAAAAAAAACAATCAAGAAACTCAATAAAAACAAGAAAATAGCTTTTAAAGTTACCTTAAAATGTTATATATATATATATATAATCCCTCTCAAAATGCCCAAAATTACATAAACATTACAAGGGGGAAATTTTGCCTTGAACTAAAGTAAGACATTTAGTTTGGTTTGCTTATGAATGTTGAGTACTGCAGTAGAACTGGAGGAGCCACTGAGCTTATGAGTCTGAGAAGAGTTTTAAGAACTCTTAAAATAATTTCAAAACAACAATACGGCTATTCACAAAGTAAAAAACATTCAAAACAACTGCTAGTATGCCCAGATCTGGCAATTTGCGCACAATAAATACACATCTAACATTATATTCCACAAAACATTTCCTTTCTTTGGGTCAGTTAGGAGAAGGAAACGGCGAAATATCTCTTTTTTTGATAAAAAAAGAGAATAATAAGAAATGGGTATTACTTTCTGTAAATACAGTGAGATTAATATGCCTTTGAACAATTTGGTAAAGCCCCAAAGATGATGTTCTGGCTCTGTTAACGTTTGATAGTTAGCAGATAGTTAACAATCAAATCACATTTGATGATTGCAAAGCGCAACAAAATAAGTCAACTCAAAAAAGTGTCGCAAACATCGACACGTTTGGGAGTCTCGGGCTAAAACTCTCATTTTTTTTTTTTCGTGCGAGTGTACGTGTGTGATTTATGCTCGTTTGTGACATGTCTCTCAGGATTCAATGATTAATTATTCAGATGTTGCCAGCTTCCTCCGACTTTGGAGTGATTATAATTCACTTTCAGTGGAAATGGTGATAAAACAATGTCAATATAAGTGGATTTGTCTGCCTTTTCTCTCCGTCGAGTCGCAAAAGCAGAAGAACACAGAGGTATATTCAATTAATTTAAAGTTTGTTTCACTTGCACCTTTTAACGAACAATAAGTGTAGTCGCTGTGACAAAATCATTTAGTAGTTTTTTTTTTATTTTTTTTTATCTTTTGTGCTGAAAACCTTTTAATTAGGCTGCAATGGACGGAAGTAATGTTTAACATCTGCAGACCGCTGTGTTTTGGACAGAGAATTCTTACAAAAAAGAAAAAGGGGGTAAATGAAAAATTCAGATCTGAATGCATCGTTTAGCCCGATCTTAATTGGTCAGTTTTACTCCTGAAAACACTCCGCTTGGTGCTGCTTGAGCCACATGGGATTTCTAATCATACGAACTCAAGGCGACCCAGATGAACACCAGCGCCCTGCTGTTTATCTAAAATAGGAAATCGCATGAATGCTGTTGATTCAGTATCACAACTTGTGTATGACAAAAAAAATAAATAAATAAAATGCAGAAAACTTCCAGTTTAATCCTGCACGGTTTTAACAGCAAATCAGAGTTGAAAAATGCAGGGAAAAGATCACCCATGCAAACTAAGGAGAGAAGCTAATTACACTGCAACTCCATCCATTCCCCTGGAAACTGTGTCTCAGACTTACTTCCACAACTTCCTCAAGCATAAAGACATTAATATCAACTCTTTGTGTGCTCTTTCCTTAAGTGTTCCCCTCTCGCTGCTGCTTAAACCAAGATTAAAAGCATTAAGTGAGTAAAAACCTCCTCGCTTCCCCCTTCTCCACAACTCTCCATCTTGGTTTGTGCCATCCGCCCCTCCCCTCCTCGACGCCCAATGCTCCCCGGCTCCTCTTTAATGCCCACCTTTCTATAATGACTGTCTTCAGCTGGGGGCCCCCGTGAGAAGAGGCGTCTATGTTCGCGCTCCCTCATGCATACCCATAGCCAGACTGTGAGCACGAAGACTCCACAGAGAGTATAAATTCCTATTGAGAACGGTGTCACATACTCCTGTCCCATGTCTGCGAACAACAAATCACCCTCCCTACATCTATAATACATGTCCCATACAGCCCTGGAGGCTTTATCTGCTAAATACCCTTCAGTTTGAGATCGCAGGCATAAACCCAAGTGTAAGCAGCGTCGAGGACATGCCGCACGGGCAGACAGCCGATAAAAGCTACCATTAAAGTAGCATTTGGGGCCTTTTTCTTTGTAATGAAGACGGAACAGCACTGTTGACAGAGCTGGGAAATAAATAAATCTGGTGTTCTGGTTGGTTCTACAGCAGCAGTGAGGATTGCGTAGTAAATACAAATGTAATTTAGCACACATTAGGACCAGCTCTAGCTTTAATATCTGTGCTGACATGCCAGCATTGGCATTAAACCTGAAGAAATCTTATATGCTGCCTATAGTTTTTGGTCACAACTAGGTTACAATCATAAATTCAGTCGACTCCTTCTGAGTTGCTCGCTGCTACTGGCATTGAATCCCACTATGACACACTGCAGATACAACTACTGCCAATGAGAGCAGTAGGGGAAACAAAGGGTTAGTTGGGAGGTGGATGGAGGTCCAAGGGGGCTTAATGTTAGCCCCTGAAAAGTTTTTTTAAAGCATGAGGTAACGCAAAGAAATTAATAGCAATGTTAAAATCCCCAAAACCTAATTGATTTGTACTGGAAATCATGTAGCGATGATAGGAAGTACCACCACCTTACGGTCTATGTGTACGTGGCCGTCGGCTCCCGCTAAAAGTTGTGTTTGCGGACAATGTTTTGCTGTTTCACTCTGACGAAGCGCAGGACATTTTAACACAACTTTCTAACTCGCAACATTTAGTTTGAGGTGTCGATACATGGAAAAGTGTCCAGTTTTTGACAGAACAACATCTGTACAATTTCCTTTGCAGCGCCGTCAAGTCAGATACTGACAACTGAGGCTGAACAGGTGCCAGCAGTGTACACATGCTTCGTTGTTTTCTTTATTTAAAACAGAAAATGGTGCGGGATAAACAGATAGGAGAACTTTCTGATCATATTCAATAGTTAGACAATGTCACAGATGAGACACACCCAAAACTCAACAAGTACTTCATTCTTAAAATCATTTCATTATTATAATAAACTAATGAATTGTTAAACATCTTGAAGATATTAACAGTGACTCAAGTCTTAGCTAAACCACGAGCATGTCAGTAATTTTATGATGAATCGGTTTTGGAATGTGTACCCAAAATGAAACTATTATTTGCTTCTTTAAAGTTTTGACATCTGGACTCAATCTTTTGTTAGGCAATGTCAAAACGGCTACTCACCCACAAACACGAGGGAAACAAGCTAACGCTGGCGTCATAACTTTAGCAAACTGTCCCATGAGCAAATAGAGCCGTATACATGATGGGACTCTGCAGTTACAGCCACAAATCCTAAAATGAATGTCCAGTGTCCAGCTTTCCCTTTGAATTATCGTAGCTCATTCAGCTCAATCGTTCCCGCTCGTTGTCGAGGAAACAGAGAAAAGATTTGTGCAGCAGACTTTTGTGCAAGAGCAAAACAATTTCAAAGATTTTAGTGGCAAATTTCTCAGTTTTAGCCATCTCCCCATATAATGGCAATGAAGTTACTACAAATTGCTGTGTTCTTCATTTCCTGCACAGGAAAACATAAATCACACGACATAAGCTCCACCGACTCTTGATGATTCCCCTGAAACCGTTGAAGCGTCCCGTGGTGAGCTACAATTATTTAAGAAGGGGAAGTAAAAGTAATGAAATCTAGTTTTATACTAAGATACAAATTTTCCTTCTGACTGGGCACTACTTCGACTCTCCTGGTGAGGAAGCAGATGGGGGTGGAAAAAAAGGACTGATTTCACACAAGCACAGTCCATCCTAGATACCACTTCATTTGCTAGTTCCACTTGGGTGTTTTTTTTTTTTTTTTTTGGGGAGTCTTCCATGTGCTCAGATCTTAAAAATGTACCTTTGATTGCAAACCCAGTTGCTTGTAACCAAATGTACGCAGCATTTCTTCACGCTGTGAGCCAACAATTTGGTACAAAGTAAACCAATTACAGAAACGATGCTCTTCCACCAGCAAGAGAGAGAGAAAAAAAAAATAGCGGCTTGATCAAATATTTGCATTTTAAGAAATTTTAGCTGAAGCAAAAATAAACTAGCAAAATGTAGAAACTTTAGTTTGATTAAGCAGAAGTTAGGGGAAAAGACTCTTATCACGACTTCGGAGTCATGAAACTGGGACCCATTTAGTTACTTTCCACAAACTGTTGTGTTTCTACTGTGGCCTATGATGAACAAAACATCATGGCTCATGGCTGCAGTCGACTCCTTCAGACAGATATTTACTCCTATCACACGAAGGTTTAATCTAGGACTGTCTACCTTTGCCAGGTTGAGCTGTTCCCAATCACCCTGATTGGCATCCATTAGTCCTTCTGCGCTGTGAACTCCAGAAGCGCTCAGAGAATCGTGGGAAATGTGAGGTGGCGTGAAAAAGCAAGTGATAAAAAGAATGGGTAGTGAGATATAAAATACTCTCACCGTTTGCCTAGACCGACGCTCCTACTGCATCTTGAGTTTTTGCTGGAGCATAGCAGAGAGCAAAGAGGAGGGCAGTGCATTCACAAGCATGATTGACAGTGGTAAGATGTTCCTCTTGGCTCTGATTGGTTGTTTCTGACCAACCTGTGTGTTTCTGCAGATGGCTATATATATGTAAAAAAAAAAACAAATTTTTTTAAAATGTGGGAACATTAAATACTTTGTCTTATTTTATAATTGTTGGTTTAACAATATTTGTTTATCTTATTCATATATAAAAAAACTGCTCTCTTCCCATTTCTTCCGTACAGGAGCTGCCTCCTCTTCACATCACCATCGCCATATCGCCTCTCAGATCACGCTTCCAGGCCGGTAGTCATGGCAAACCTGCCACAGTTATGTCCGAATCACCATTGAATTTCTAAGAATAGCTCTTTAAACTTTCAATTTACCAAAGCAATCTTTGGGCCTCACGTCTTTTCAAATTTGGATGAAAAAGCTGCTCTTAACTTTCAGCCAACATTTTAATCATCAACTAGTGTTTTTATCTAGTTGCTTTTATTTATTAGTTGTGGTCTGCACTAGACAAATTTCCATTTTTGCTTCGGTCACGACGACTGCTCCAACAGAGTAATGAACAGATCCTGACATCTCCGGATTCTCCATCTGTAAAAGTTTCTTAACATTTCTTTGAGTTTCCCATTTTTTTAACTGTCCACTGTCACTTACGCAAGAAAAACACAGCCCATTAGGATCAGTAGCTGAGGTGTGCACGTTTCCACCAAACAAAGTGCAGCCAAATCCCAGATTTGCAGAGATTCTGTAAATTGTTTAGAACAAGTAAATTAGAAATAAGCTCACGAGCAATACCGTAACACACAGCGTGTAAGACTCCAGACGTACCTTGTAACAAATTGCTGAAATTCAGAGGCACTGTCAACATAATTGGGATACACAGTCTCTCTGCCAATGTCTGCTGCTTTTTGGTAGTCAGAAATTTGGAGGGAGTGAACTTTTTTTTTTTTTTTGTCCAACTAGTTGAGCAATTTTCTGTCAATTTAGGGCAAAACTGTTTCTTCCACTGATACAGAAGCAGCAAAGTGGAAGACCTCAAAGTAGTGCTCCAATTCAAATGGAAGGGATTTAACCTTGAATCTCTCCACAAACTTTGTGCCATTTAAGATTAGAAATGTGTTTTCTCTCTCTCTCTCTCTCCCTCTCTGTTTCTCTCTCTCTCTCTCTCTCTCTCTCCCTTCCTCTCTCTGTGGCGGATACGTTTTATCACTGGCTAAAGGAGAGATGTGGTGATAGAGGAATAGGAGAACAACAGAGAGGTGGATCCAGTTATAAGGCGAGATGAAATCAGCATGGTGTTTGACAAGAGTGGGACGGGATGCGAAGGAGTGGGAGTGGGGGGG
>NW_015113011.1:187497-203713 GCF_001443285.1 Poecilia latipinna
GGGGGGGTCAGAGGTTTGAGGAGAAGGGCGGCAGCGGTAGGTGGTTTGAGTGGGCAGAGTGCCTTGCTGACCAATGATAAGGATGGGTACCTGTGGGTGGCACAAAGTGATTGTTTATCTCAAGAAACACTTTCTCCAACAAGAAAGATACGAAGCAGGAGTCGCATGGGGACAAGGATAACGGGGAATGCTTACGGAGTAAACTCGGCTGTGGTTATTTTGGTACTTTTTAGCTTCGAGGTGTTGTAAAAGAAATATAAATTGCAAAAAAAAAAAAAAACATACTCATTAAACAAAGTTCAATGTCATTTTGAAAAGTTTCTAAAAATGCAAAAATGAGACAAACACTTGGATCTGAACACAGAATCAAATGTGTCATGGAAAAAAAATAACAGCTTATGTAAGATAACTCAATTAGTGCAATTAATCTGAACTCCAATAGCGTCAATGAGCTTCTAATGTGGTGGGATAATGTGCTGGAGAAATCGAGAGTGCTTGACATTCTATAAATTAAAGTTGATTTTTCTCTTCATTAACCTTAATATAAGGTTTGTTTGCAAGGTCAGTTTAATTATATTTAGTCAATTATATTTAGCTTGGCGGTTAGTGATGATCGTTCTAAATAGACTAATGATGTGAGGCATTTGAGAGCAGAACAAATGTGTGCCATCTCAGTTTGAAGTACAGGCTTTAAACTTGAAAGAGTTTCTTGTGCTTGGGGTAGAATGCTGGCTTTAGATTTTAACAGAAGTGTTAAGCTAAGTTTGGCATGCAGGTTAGCAAGCTTGCTTATCATCTTAACTTAACCGCAAAAAATAGTACATGTCTAAGTCAGAAGAGCTTAGTTTCTTCATAAAGTTTAAGTTGGCATGTGCGCAGCGATCGTGAAGAAATTAGACTTGTTTTTTTTTCATTGCTCTTACACAGTCAGTGGCAGACTTTTCTTCAGTTGTGGTGGGAAAATGGATGGATTTCTACAAAATGTAGAAAATGGAAAGAGGGAAAAAAAAGCATGAAAATCCAGATCTTTTACTGTGATTATGTTTCTATAATCATTGATATCTGCAGAAATGCTTCAATCAATTTCATAGCTTTTACAGACTGTTTGGCTGTCCAAAACCAATGCATGTTAGGTTTTCGTTGTTTGTATCGCTGTGATGTCAACCCGACTTGCAGCTGTAGTGACCAAGAACTGTAAATTCTGTTTATAATAATACATATCTTTTCAGCTATGTGTTATCAGCTGTATCCATTTTGAACAAATCTGACCTTGTAATATATGTAAAATGATGCCCAGCTGCAACTCAATATATATTGAGGATGCACCCCTGTTATATATATATATATATATATATATGACTGCCCCGAGGGCCCCGATGACCACAGNCACCACTGTGGTCTTCACCTCCCAGGCCTTCTCCAGTTCCTCTCTGAGGCCCTGGTATTTCTCCAGTTTCTCATGCTCCTTTTTCCTGATGTTGTGGTCACTTGGTATTGCTACATCCACCACAACGGCTTTCCTCTGTTCTTTGTCCACCACCACAATGTCCGGTTGGTTCTCCATTACCATCTTGTCTGTCTGGATCTGGAAGTCCCACAGGATCTTAGCTCGGTCATTCTCCACCACCTTTGGGGGTGTCCCCCACTTTGATCTTGGGGCAGCAGGGTGCAAGATGCTGGCAGGGAAAGCGTGCATGGAACGAAACACACACACAAACACACACGCGCGCACACACATATATACCTATCTAAATAACAGGGGTGCATCCTCAAACATACACTAAATAGAGATTTTTTTTTTTTTTAAATAAGGTCTTATTAGAATTTTAACATACCGGTGTGTCCTCCCTCATGCAGGACAAGAAAATTGAATCTTTGATCCTATTTTAACCTCATTAATTCATGCATTATCTTTTCTCATGAGCCGGCTGTATCATTGCACACCTATTCACTTTTTTTTCTTTTTACCTCCAACAAGAAACTCTCTGTACCAAGTTAATAATTTATTCATACTGATTTACAGAGAGGCTATTATGCAAGTAACTTTGGATCTTAACATAGAGATTTCTTACTTTGCTTTTTCTTCTCGTGTGCCGGAGTGTTCATGCCCGTATTAGCTGTTCTTTCACATCGCTTGCATATTCATCACTGCGGGAGATCCGCAGGGAGCACGAGAACAGACACTGGATACCAGTGCAAAGTGCACAGCGTTGTGTGAGAGCGGGTGACGGGCGTGAGAGAACCACAGTAACGGTTTGTGATTCGAATGATGAAAAAGCTTATGCATTCACAGATGAGTGCTTCTACAATCGCAGCATGAAATATGCATCAACCTGAAATAAGGGGGTCGGGAGTCCCTTTCAGCATCATAATCAGCAGTGTGGACAGTGCAGGGATGTAAAGACCAAAATCCAACTCTGCACCTCTGACTAGAGGTAGAAAAACAACCTGGCTGCGCTGGCAGAGGATAACACCGCAGAGGGAATCTAAGTTTTGTTTTTTTTCCAGGGGCATCAGGTTCACACAAGCCAGACAAAGTCGTCACTGTGACACCGCACTGTGCCTGCGAGACTCTAGTGGCACCACGCTAGTTAGCTGCCAGAACGTGTGTGTTTCTGCGCAGAAAACACTTTGACGAATGTTTTGGGCCTAACGTTTCTTGGCGACTCCAAAGGTCTTTGCTCTGTTCGCCCCCGTGTTTGGTGTACTTGGTTCACGCTTCGGTTTGGACTCGTAAATATTGCCATCTTGTGAGAGAACATTTACATGTAATATACTGATTGCATTTGAATTGTTTTGGCCAAAAAAAACCAAAAACTTCTTCTCACACTGTTTGTTTTTGTAAAGCCGCTTTGCTGTTCTCGACTTAAAGGGTCACATTCAGCTGAAGACACCCTATAATATCCACAGCCGCACTTTTATCAGCATCCTCATCCACCGTGAAAATAGCTTCAATTTTCTTTTCAGAGAGCACCTCTGATAACTGCAAAGGAGTAAATGTACAAAAATGACTGAATATACACAATGAAGGGAAAGGTAGCGTCCACAGAGACGGCAATGGTGCTAGACTTTTTTTTTTTTTCTTTAAGGTGTACGTTTAAGAAGGGCAAATGTCTTACTGCTATCCTGCTAGCACACAAGCTAAATTACATACTTAAATCTGTTAGTATAAGTTGTTATAAATTTTACCTCTTGGGTGATGACTGGTCAATATTGGCTCGATTTTATGGTCAGATAAATATGATTACAGAAAACATACTTCTCAGATAGAATAACATCCTTACAAACAGAAAAAGGGGTTAATTTAATCAAAATATAAGTTATACTGTTATCAAGGCCTAAGCCTACTTTAACAAACAATGAAGTGGCTCTCACAGGTAAAATATTCATAAACTGAATTACTTTCAAATTAGTGCAAACTTGAATGTATTTAGAAGAATGAAATATTTCTTAAGTTTTTTTTTTCTTGTTTGAAAGAGTTTCAAAAACTTTTAATAAAACAGTATGAGCTTGGCGTATTTTATACACTTTGTAGGATTTCCTTCACAGGAAATAAAAATGTGATCTTCTCGATTACCCACAGATGAAGTCTGCTTTTATTTTTAAAGAAATGTTGGCAGATTATTCTAACTGTGCTTCGACGGGCGGGAAACGAGAACGAGCTGCGAGCTTTGTGATGACAGGCCCGGTGTCACGTCTGTTGCAACGAGAACACCATCAGCTGCCAAGAAGGGGAGGAAGAAGAAAAGACAAAGGCGATGATAACTGCTCCCTGGAAAAGAGCATGTGAAGGAGGGGTCATGCCCCTAACATTTAAAAAATTATAACAATGACATGTTGATGAGAGAGAGAGAGAAAAAAAGACTGGATTGTGGTGAAGAGCTTAAGAAGAGAAAAAGGAATGTCACACTTATTAGGCTGCAGGTTGAGCTGCTGATCTCTCTTCGGTCTTTTTTTTTTTTTTTTTTGACTGTTTGGGGTGATCACATCAGAATCAGCACTTTGATCAGGTGAGATTGCACCCAAGATGTCTCGGGGACATTAAAACATGTCCCCGATAATGTGACCGCATACGGTCACATTATTAAACACAGCTTTTTTTTTTTTTTTTTTTTTTACGTAGGGAAATGTAAGCTTTCTTGCTAATCTGACATCTTCCATTGGCATAATCTGTTTCTAAAACGGTATGCGCGCGGGAAGGGGGACTACTGCCTGGCTTGAAAGTAGAAAAGCATTCGTCTTTGTAGAAATTATGTTTGTGTGAAGAAAAGGGGAGACACCTGATCACAAGCGGTTACGTTCAAGTGTCATCCTGGATGTGAGCTTGCTTGCTTTTGGCTGTCCACAGACACAAAAAGAAGATCAAACAGAATTTGTCTTGATGCCTGGTGTGATTAGGGTTTCTGTGGCCCAGGTGCCTGAACACCAACGGTTGTGTTAAATGTCCTGCAGCCTTTGCAGGTGACCGAGAATATAAAACCTCTGCGACTGTTTGCAAAGAGAGAGAGCCACAAATTCTATTGGGCAAATTTTTTTAATCAATTTTTATTCATTTTATTGTATGTAATAAAAACTTGTATGTTATTTTCTTGAAAATGAATTGTTAATTGTTGTTGTTGTTTTACAGATAAGGCTACAGGTAATAAATTAGAATGTTAAACTGTAAATAAAATACATGTTTAAAAACACCAATAAAAAGAGGAAGATAGTCATTAAAGTGTTGATTTATTGTAGTCACTGGCAAAAAAATACTACAGTTCTACAACATATATTTTATATTTTAAATGTTTTATTTCTGTTTATCTTCACTTTTATGGCTTAGAGATAATGACTCTGCTAGATTCAGCTTCATAGAATATTGTCTACACAATCATAATAAATCAATTGGTTGTTTACCTAAAGCCATCGTTTGGAGATGGGGTTTTAAACAAAGGAATACAACCGCTCAAAGGTATCAGTCAGGGGGAGGGTACCAATATTATTGGCAATGCTAAAGACAAAAATTTTTTTTTTGTACTTCATTTGAGCAGGTCTTTGTTCCATTGTACGAACAAAACTAAAAAAAAATTTAACTTAAAAAAATGCTTAGTTAAATATTGTCACTTTAACACATCATGGTTACAATAAGGTGAGCAGCGTAGGAAAGGAGGTGACGAAAATCCAAGGCGGCTTGACTTGAGATGAAAGACGAAGTCTGGGAGATGATCACAAGGAAACTAAGCAACCTTTAAGAAAGAGGTTAGTCAGGTGTTAACACAGGTTAGCAGCCAGGCGAAGAACGGTCAGCAGCCGACTCATTTTATCCTCCGTTAAGGACTGATAAAAATGTGCGAAGGGAAACTGAAAAACAAAATAACCACACAGATACAAATAACCCAGTTCCCTGATATTCAGATGGTCATGATATATTTAGCATTTTGTTGAGAGCCAGGTATGGTTTACAAACAGATAAAAAAAAATAAAAATAAAAATAAAAATAAAGTTAATCCATTTAAATGTAAATTTCCAGTCAATGGCACATTAATCCCACTTTGTCTTTTATAAGATGCCCCTGAACTATTTCAGTGCATTTAATCAAACTAATTTCATGTCTTTTTAAATGACTCAAAATATTAGTTTTATTAAACAAACATGTATGTCTGGACCATTTCCTATAAACACAACAACACATTTTCTGGGTTCTCTAATATAAAGTCGCTTTAATTATTCTGCCATTAATCGTCATCTTTAAAGAGAGCGGGAAATTAAGTTAAAAAAAAAGGATAGAGAAGTGAATCTAAGAGATGTTTATTAAATCTTCTGCCACTCAAGAGACTCTAATGGTCTTTTCCTCTCCTGTCAGCACAAACTGTTGGATGTGTAAAGTATTTAAATGAATTTGCTGACCTGTACGTTCTGTCATTGATGTAAATCAGTTGAATGTATTAGCATGTATTGGATGTGATTCACAAGCATCTCTCTGGGATTAGATTGAATCCATTTTACCAGAGCAGGACAGAAATGTTTTATATATGTGAAATTACTTTCCTCTCAAAAATGTCAAATGCCAAGCAGGAATGTTCTACTATTGCCAGATGTTTTTAAAATTATTATTATTATTAATATGACATTCCTTCACGAAATGAATTTTTGAAATGTTTCTTGTGAGCATCGCCCTATCTTGAAGAAAATGAGTACTGTATGGTTTGATATGGGCATATCCAACTATGCTATCAATTATGAGCTAATCAGTCTCACAGTCCATCAAAATTCAATTTATCAATCCAATGATCAAATCTTATCTCTATCTAAGGTCTATTTTCTAATATCTGCTGACTAGAAGTAAAAGAAACAAAAACAAATCTAAAAGCAAAGAAACAACGCTAATTATCCCCAACTACAATATTATAACGAGGGATTAAACATTTTAAGTATAAACTAAGATGATTAAAGCTTTAAGACTTTGGCCTGTCTAGAGGGAGAAAGAAGGAGAATAAATTCTCTAATTTCTAACTTTAACCCAAAAAAGAGGACAGGAGAAAAAAGGAGGACAAATGTAAAATTTCGAGAACATGTCAGCTTTTAAACACCAGAAGGGCAGAACTGGAAAGTGTCTCTTACTTTTGGTAAGACGTAGCTGCTGAGTCTGATGGAGCTACGTTGTTTCAGATCAGGTGATCCGGTCTCTCTTAGCTCCAGGGATAATTGGCCGTTCTGTTTCTACGGCGACTCCGTCCGCCATGCGTCACTCTGAGACAGGCAGGAAACACTGAAGACTTCGTGGTGAGCTCTCTGGTTTCGTGTTTCTCAGCTCAGCTCCATGGTAGCTTTTGCCATCGGTGGAGAAGAGGAAGCGTTGTCAAGGGTCGATGAGAAAATGTCAATTATTAGACAGCTAATAGTAAATCTAATTAATAGTTCTTCTAAATATGTTTTCTAAGCTAACGTAGGGAAAAACAAAAACAATTATTACTTTAGAGATAATATTTATATCATGACTATTTTTCATATTACAATTTTTAAAAGTAAATGTTCTGTTTAATTACATTGACATTCAAGGTTCATAGAGATTGAATAACACGTTTATTACTACTCACACTTGTCATCAACCATCAATGTCATGAAAACATTTATATTTTGTAGTTTTTGGGGCACAACCTGTGTAAAACATTTTGATTGGACTTGTGATCATCATTTGAAGAACAAGGGTTCCTCACAAATCTTGAATGGCCTCTGGGACGAAAATCTTATTTAAGTACAACAATGTACACAAGATAAACGTCATGCACTTTAATCTTTAAAATGTTTGTTTTAACTAGTAAAGCATCCACTGACCAATGTATTAAGAAATGTCTGAATGAAAAAGTTTCATAAAGCTGACATGGGCTGACAGCTAGCTACCAGATAATTAAGGAACTATTAAAATCAGTCAAACACAACTGGAGTAAATGCAGTAAAGTAAAATGCAGATGCCACATTTTAATTAATTTAATTCACAATTAAATGATAAAAAAAGTAATTTCCTGCCTTATTAAACCATTAATTAACCAATTATTTTTCAAAACTGGCTCTAGTTTTACCTTACCAAAGTCTAATTAGTGGCAGAGCTTTCAGGAAAGAAATCTATTAAATAAAACTCATCTGGAAAACATGAAGTAGTTTAAAAATTTCACTGAAAGGTCACAGACTGATGTCAAAAAGAATTCAAGAGCAGAAGACAAACAACGTCACTGATATCCATCATTGTCAGTCGTCTAGACTGTATCCAGAGTAAAAGACTCATTGAAGCTTATGATAAATGCTTGACTGCAGTTGTTACCGCCAAGGATAGCACTATCAGCTATTAGGTTTGGGGGGCAATTACTTTTACAAATAGGTCTGGATACTGATAGCTTTTTTTCCCCTCTCTTAATAAATGAAATCCTAATTTTGAAAACGAATTTGACACTTTGAAGTGTGACAAGTATAAGAAAGGGAAGAAATCTGCAGGGGTGCAGATTTGATGCATTAGATCCAACAAGATCACCCCAGACATCATTCTCGCTTTTGAGAGATAACTTAATATGGGCTTTACGTCACTGCTGTCCTTGGGTGACACATCAAAAAAAAAATCAGCTGGTTAGACTTTAAAAGACTGCAATCAGCCAGTAAAATGCAGTGTATTAATCACGTAACGCCTCGTCACCTTGGACTTCAAGCTATCCATTCAGTAGTTTCTCGACGTCTTCATCGCTGTTCCTAAATTTCTGCTTGACTTGTGTTACCTTTTGGCAATTTATTTATTTTTTTCAGGATATCCCATTGCAAAATGATCACTCTTAAACACCAATGAGATCATTTTGTAGCAATTTTTGTATCTAACTTCACAGATCAGTCCATCACTTTTCTTTAATCTCATTAAATGGAGCCCCCTTCCAGCCCATTAATCAAGACCGTAGCGGCTTTGAGCTAGCACAAAGTAACCGACGGAACAAAACAAGCTGCCTGAAAGTGCCCAATTTCCCTTTAAGTAAATATGCCAGTGTGTATTTAAAAACTCCAGCTTATGTAACTATTCAAATTAGAGGCAGTGGCCCTGTTTTCCCATTTCTTTCTGTCTCCTTTTGCAAAGTGAAACTCTCATTTCAGACAGGAGGCCACGGTCTGCTGTACTCCGACTGACTTGCTGAGAATGCAGTCCTCTGCTACCCCTTCAGGCGCTGTTCAGAGGCTGGCCCGCAGGCTGTTGCTTTCCTTTTCATCACTCTCATCCTTTAGAACATGCCCACAGGAGGTGACAGTTCTGTGCCAGCGAAGCAGCGAAGTTGTGCAAATATGGTACACTTTTTAAAAGGTCTTTTGTCTTAGCCTTCAGAGATCATTTTGAGACGTCACAAAGGGAAAAAAAACAAAACAAACAAAAAAAAAAAACAATTGGCAGTGACTCGATTTTGTGTGATAATATGAAAAGCGCTGTTTAATAAATATGTAAATTGCGCTACGATGCTGTGCTACGCATACAGACGGAAAGGTTTTGTTTTTTTAGAAAGTAGCTATTCAGTTTGGTAATTGGGCGTCTGATGAAATGAAAGTGAAAAGGCGAAGATGTATGTTTACAAAGCTGAACGGAAATCTCTTGCTTTTTTTCAGTCTGCTTTAAATTAAGAATATGATGTTAGTGATCCACTTTGCTAAGATCAACTTGTTGAATGTTTTAAATTAGTTTTATCATTTTTGGTATCACTTCTCCATCTAACCATCCTTACATTGTCGTCTTCTCATCAGGAATCAGGTTTACAGGGGTTATAGCTCTATAGATATCCAGGTACATCTCAGAAAATCACTATGCCACCATAAAGAAGGTCATATATATTATATGAATTGATTTTATTTAATGTATAGTTCTTCCAGAGTCTTCCCTATGGTCTCCTCCCACATGCCCAGAAAGTCTCCAAATGGAGGCGTCCCGATCAGGGGCCCCGATCCGCCTTGCTACAAGCTCAAAGTTTTATTTACATTTTGCTTGTTTTCCAGCTTCAGGTTGATTAGCTAATTGGCAGGGAGCTGGGAGGCAGAGCCTGTTAGGGCTCCTTTTTATGTGTTCATTATCTCCACTTCCAGCTAGCAGCGGTTCCTGCAGCACCTTAGGGGGTTTTCCACATATCCTTTCCTCAGTTCAAGCTTTGGTACAACAAGCCGGTGAACTTGTGGTTCATTCTGGTCGTGCGTCTTGTTATTATGCGCGGCGTTCACGCTGCAACGACCTCAACTTGCTTCTGTTAATGCGGAGAATCAGTGGCAGCAGAGAACCGCTCTCGGTGTCCTTCCTTTTAGCTAAGAATGTAAAACTAAAGCTACAATTGACTCAAGCTCGCCAAAACTGGACGTAGATGTTCGAAAAACGTAGAGTGGTCAGGTGAGTCTCAGTTGAGCCCGCTTGGACCCGGTGACCAACAAGTAAGCGCTTTGAGGGCGACAGTCAAGAGGCTTAGCAACAATGTTGTAAAACTACCTGTCCAGGTAGTATAACGTTGGGCAGGGTTACATTATTTTACATTTTGGATCCCTTCATATTAACTGATTAATGTATAAATGCCACAGCCCAGATGTTCATTTGTGTTGTCCACGTCTGTTCATTTATTATATGCAAAAGACAATTTCATGCAGTAGAATGAGATATTTGAATAACAATTAAAATCCAAAACGTAGAACAAACTCATAGTGTGGCTCTAATGACACTACTGTTGTCTTTCCCTGTCATGCTCTTCCAAGTTCTTTGTGTTAGTCCACTTTCCTACTTTCTCATGTTTCCATCGTTGGGATGGCCATCATCCCTAAAATAGCATAAATAATAATATTTTTAAAGGACAAAAACCTTTTGTTACGTAGTAGATGAAAACATTTTCGAGTAAATATTTGTAGGATGGAGATAGTCAATAGTACTGTTGCCTTGCAGTAAAAAGGTCCCAGGCTTGAATCCCAGCTTGGTGTCTTTTTATTATTATTATTATTATTATTATTATTATTATTGTCTTTATTTAACCAGGTAAAACCTGACTGACATCCAGATCTCATTTTCAAGAAGGACCTGTACAGAGTTTGCATGTTTCCCCTTGTGCATGTAAGCTTTTCTCTGGTACTCTTGAGTTTTCACACGGTCTAAAAAATGTAATGTTAGCTTAATAGTTACTTCCAAACTAAACGCAGGGATTAGTGTGTCCGTGTATGTCTGGCATGCCTCTGTGACGGACAGGCAAGTCTGTCCAGGATGTACCCCCACCTCTTCCCCATTGAGACAGACCTCTAGCTGGAGACATGCACCTGCACGACCCTGCAAGGATAAGCAGGTAAAGACATTGACGGATGAATGAATTTGAAGCGTGTTATCTCTTTTTAGTTGCTAATCCAAGCCTTGGCTGTTTTCCTTTGAAAGGAAATCCACCCCTGATCTTAAAAGAAAAAGAAAAATGTTTCTAAATATGAAGGATGTTTGGAGCTAACCTCTTTTCTGTTAAATGTACAAATATCTATGTCTTCATAAGGCACAGTGGGTGATTCATTCTTGAGGAGTCGAGGGTAAATGGCACGTCAATATTAAACTTTCAAGTGCAGGAGATGAAAAAGAGCCGAGCTGTCTGTAGCAACCCAAATAGCCTTGGGGGAAATTAAGGAATCTGACCCAAATACCCTTGGAGGTAAGTACAAGGCTTTTAACTAACCCTTTTCTCTTGCAAAATCAATTTATCTTGAAGGAGGCACTGAGAATCCTGTGTTTGGAGAGACAAGATATACAGTGTGAGGGAATAAGATTTCTCTTACATTTGATTTAGTTTATGCCTTTTGACAGTATTTAAATGCTTCAAATAATGAAACTTTTTTTTTAATATAAAACATTTGTAATATGAAACAAAGATGAGCTGAGGAAGTGCAACAAAGCAGTTTTTAAATGATGTTTTCATTTATTAAAGGGGAAAGAAAGCTTATTTGTTCCATTGAGGAAAACATAATTTCCCCACTAAACCTAATAACTGTTCAACCTTTGTCTTCAGCAACTGCCCTCAACAGCTGCAATAACTGGCAATGGGATTTTCTTATGTTTTTGTGGATGTTTGACATACTCTCCTTTGGAGAATTAGTTCATCTCCAACACACTGAAAGGTCTGGGAGCATGAACGACCTGCTGAAGATCAGCTGGTTGGAGGCTACCTATCCAGTTCATACCGGTGTGTACCGGTTCATACCTACACCCGATTTAAGTCTTACTTAAATCCAAGTAAGTCTTAAATCCATCTTACTTGGATTTAAGTCTTATGGTCAACGGGACAACACGGCGTGGAGGTGATTGGCCCGTGGCGCCGCTGGGGTGGTGCAGGTTGCTTTAATAGCGACCTTCAGCTCATCTGTATTGTTGCTTTCCGTTCCTCTCATCCGTCATTTCACTGGACTCTGTAGACTCTCTGTGGGGTTGAGGTCAAGGAAGTTTGCCGGCCAATTAAGCAAAGTGATACTGTGGCCATTAAAGCAGATATTCTTTCTTCTGTCAATGTGGGCAGGTGCCAAGTCCTGCTGGGAAAAATGAGATCCGTATCTTAATAAAGCTTGTCAAGAGAGAGAAGCATGAAGCGTTCTAAAATTGCCTTCCCAAAATCATCTGAGTGTGAAGCCGTAACCGTAAGCAACTTAGTTTCTCTCTTCCTGAGTCTGAGAGCATTTGATTTGCAAGAACTGAATTCAAAACGTACTTTCTTCTTTAGTTTCGGCTGATAAAAGGAATTGGACCGCTGAGGAACGGGCTGTCCTCGTTTCTCCTTAGCCAAGGTAAAGAAACTTTGGACGTGTCTGGTCCAGCGGTGGCTTAAACGCGAGGAATGTGACACTTGTAGCCCCTGTCCTTAATAAGTCTGTGTGGTTGCGCTTGAAGCATCGACTCCATCCTCGGTCCCTGCCTTGTGAATCTCCTCCAAACTCTTAATTGGGCTTTTCTTCACAATTCTCTTAAGGCTGTGGTTATCCCTGTTGATTGAGCACCCTTTTATGCCCCCCCTTTCTTTTCCCCTTTCCACTTAATTCTCCAGTATTATGCTTGAATACAGCAGTAAGTGCAGCTAGCTTCTAAGATAATGACCTTTTGAAGCGCGCCCTCCTCATGGAGGGTGTCGATGACCGTCTGCCAGACAACTGTAAAGTCGGCAGTCTTCTCCTTTATGTTGGCCATAAAGTGACCATGATATAATCATTCTCTACTACCACTATTTTTCCCCATCAGTCTTATGTAATTTACAAAATCTCAGAAAAATTAAATTTAGGGCTTTCATTAGCTGTACGGCACAATCAGCAAAATGATCAGAAATATGTGTACAACGGCTCAGGCTTCATTTTTAAATTGAAACAGAAAGACGCATCGACTTTTTGATGATATTCTAATTTACTGACGTGCAACTGGAATATGTGATCAACTCTTGTTTAAGTTTCCGTGCATGTGCAGTGCTCACCAGAGCAGTGCCGACTGGATTTCTTTCTCCTGAGCAGATATTAGGTTCTGCATCGACGCTAATGACTGTACACCTGTCGAAAAGAGACCCAAGCCAATTCTGATTTGTGAGCCACTTTCCTGTGCTTGTTCCTCATCCTTTTTTTTGTCCCACTTCCAGCTAAATTTTTAACCAACCCTTGCATGTTTTTTTTTTTTTTGGGACGACAATGGAGAGAGAGATCTTAGATCAGCTCGGGCCTCTTCATCGCGACCTTCATTTTCTCAAGTTATTTTCTTCCTGGCGGCTTGTTTGCCGTCCTCCGTTCCCGTGCCAGTGAGCAGCTGAGTCGCAGCAAGCGGGGAAATTGCGAGAAATGAGCTGCTGGTGCACTCATTGTTTGATAGCATTTCCATATGGACATCTGGGGCCAATCAAGAAGTCGAAATGAAGCACGGCAAGCTCAGGTGTCTGAAAAGCTTTCACAATAAAGAAAAGTTAGCGGCGCTTGGTGCACAGAAAGTAAATCCCAGCGCTATCGCCCTTCCGTTTGTCGCTCGCGAAAAACCTACAGTAAAACGGTCCTTGACCCAGGGGTCCTAATAAAAGGGGCAACATTTAGAGGTTCTGTTGTGCAATGCTCTCTGATCATTGCCTGATCAAAATTTGACACTTCCCAACTATTTCCTCTTTGCCCTTTAGGCATTTGAATAATGAAGGAACACTCTCTCTTAAATGCACTTTTACTTCCCTTGATGTGATCCTTTCGATATTTCTGTGGGAGACACATCTCCATCTCTCTGCTAGGTGAGCCCATTTGAAGAAGGCAGTGCTTTGGGGGTTTTGCAGCTTGAATAAGTCTTACCAGCTCAGGTCATGTCAGGACCTAAAAACCGAGTCTTGAGCTTTGAATGATGGGAATTTATTTATTTATTTTCAGTTGAGGTTTATTAATTTAAGGCAGAGTCCTTTGGCTAGAGTGAAGCAGATTCCAAGATGAGATGTTTGTAAGTGGCGAATTTGAATCAGACACTGTCTCTCTTAAGGCGTTCAGCATACTGTATTCAATAACTGTGGTTCAATTTTTAATATGCCGGTGTTGACATTTCCACCAGGCGTTATGCTACAAAGCCATGTTCTTAAGTTAAAATAAAACAGGATCTGCGGCAAAAATATTTACGGTAAGAAATTAAAACAGATCAAAAACACAATATGTTTCCAAAACATAGTTGTTGCTATTTTAATGCGATTTAAAATGACCAAACCAATAATACCAAAGATGACTTGCTTTAGCACTGATTGTCAGGCGAAAAGACATAATTTTACCAAGTTTAATACAGTATAATATTGCTGATGGTTCCTGTACTAAAAAAAGAAAAAGAAAAATAAGTCAGCAATTAACCTGTGTTAAAATCTTGTAGCAACACTCTAATACATTTTGTAAACAACTAATCATCTTAGTTACCTTTGCTAAGTTGATGCTGCGAAAATGTTTTGTTTTGTCAAAAGGTCATGATTATTAATTAATAAATCAATGTCAACGACATTAATAACTATGTAGGTTTCTTATGATGCCACACACACACACCAAATAGCCCACAAACACACATACACACACCACAATTAAAGACTTGATCTTCAACCCAGTAATTATGCCCTGCTGTGCAATGCTTTGCATCAGCCAAGCTTTGCATCCTGAAAACACCACTGTTGCTAAGAGACATCGAGCACCCAACATAGACTTTGGCACTGAGGGTCATTAACATCCAGATTCCTCTTCACTTACCCAACTGTTGTTTGCCTCTTCTCCTATTTCATTACAAACATGCTGGGGTAAGAATGCAGTAATCTCACCATAAAGGCCACAGATCAGAGAGACAAAAAATGAGATGGTGGCATCTCGCTTCCCTTTTGTTAAGCAACATAAATCTAGTTAGACATATCCTGCAGCAACATTTGTGTAGAATGTAATGCTAGGCATAAAAAAATAAATACAAAATCTGGTATAAAAAAATCCCTCTAAAGATGAAGTACTTGTTGACATGATGGAGGTTGTATGGCTCACTGGCAGATTAAAATCTTGGCCGTGAAAATCGGATGGCGCCACTGATTTGAAAAGATGTGAAATGACGATAAAATCACTCCCAAATAATGTTGTCATTGCGGGGCTCCCATACAAAAAAAATAAGAGCTACAATTCAGCAGAGTCAGAGGGATACATTTGAAATGCGTAGCAGTTTGTGTGCCAATGCTTCTGATTTTAGGTATTATTTAGACAAACAAGCCTTCAGAGGGAACTCATTTGTTCGGTGGATCTATCTGTGGGCCAGTTGTAGTAAAAGCGAAGCTCATCTGGTATAAGTGATCCCTCCTGTGTGCTGTATGTGAAAACATCTACTCTATAGGAGCTTGTCCCTGCAGATTTACTCTGTGTCAAAGCACTGCATAATTCGAGTGCTCCTCTTTTGCATGCTTTCATGTATGCACTTTAGTCGGTTTGCTATGCCTGGCTGCAGCTTCGTCTGCTATATGAACTCTGGCAGCTGCACCCACCACTGATGGGCTTCTGGGCAACAGAGAGCAACTTAAGAGTAAGCTGAGACACTACAGTCTGACATTACTGGCTCATCACTGCAATCTGAGAGTTTTTCTTCTCTTTTAAACAAGATGAGTTGGTGATAGTAGGAGCATTAGTGGTACCTTACAAAAAATGTTAAAGGATCCACAATTTACTGTGTGTCGTTAAATAAATAGTTCCTCACCTTGCCTGTCCTTCGTCTCCTGGTGGGTCTCGTCTCTTTCTTAGCTTCCTGCTCCACTCACTCTCCTGGCATGTAGGTAAATTTCTCCCTAACCTGCAGATACACAGTTTAAGTGCAGCTTCAACAAAAACAAATTGAGCGGCGGGGAAAAAAAAAAAAAAAAAAAACAGTAGCTCCGGCTCCCAGACATAAACCGGAGCTGGTTGTTCACTTTAAGAACCGAGTCACGTCACTTATACCGACGTGTGGCATTAGTTTTGTGACGGTCAAATAGCGGAATAATAGCCTCTTCTTTTCAGAACACATTTACCTGATGTTTAGTTTAGTTTTATGTTTTGCTGTATGATTTGTGGTCATCTTTGAACAGAATGAGTTTCTTGTTACTCTTTCCCAATGGCCAGATTTGTTTAGTGCACACCTGAACGGTGGGCCTCTACAGCTCTTTGAGAGTTAGCGCGAGTCCCTTGGTTGCTTTGCTGATTAAGCTGAGAGCTGGTTTGTCGTTTTCGCTGGAAAGTTATGTGT
>NW_015113011.1:206746-207723 GCF_001443285.1 Poecilia latipinna
TGTTGGTAGGCTTCCTGTTGTATCATAATCAGTCGGTTTAAAAGTCATCGTAAATAATGTCAGACATGTTGGATTTTGATTTGTATCCTACAAAAAAAAAATCTAAGAAGCAAACATTAAAAAAAAAAAAAAGTCCCTATCAAATCTCACTCTTTTTTTTTTTTCTAGGCCGGACAAAGTCAAAGCCAAAAACTACAAGGATGATATTTTACTTTACAGCACAAAAGCCAGACTCCAAGCGTGAGCCATGTAGCCGGCCGCCCTGTCTCCTCCTCCTCCTCTGTGAGGCCAGCCAAGAAAGAATAAAGGGCTGCAGACAAAGCGAGCTGAGCTTTACAGACTGAGAACTGTCGATTCAGTCACTTAAAGTATTAGTTCAGCTGACCAGAAAGAACAGAAGCTCACAGGACCTTTTTGGCACAAATCTCTATTTCTAACCAAGCTTACAGTTTTACAATAACCTGCTGATGTCCAGTTTCTTATCACTTACTGGTGCTGACTAAACAGAAAACAACAACAACCATCCCTTCAGAAAGTTCTCAATAAATGTTTTGCTCTTCATTGTGCTGTTTGTGCTTTGCAGGATCTTGCAGATTATTATATATTGCAGATAATTTTCAGCCACGGTTTACGTTTGGATTTACTGGTGAAGAATTATCACACACGTCTTACATCGGTGACGTAAAAGTCAGATTAGATGTGACATCGCAGCTCTTACTAGACTCTTTGACGTCCATCGGAGTTAGTACCACAAGGAGAGCAGACACAAATTAGATTTTTTGTTTTGGTTGAAAGAATCAAAATTAACTGCCATAAAAACGTGGGATATGAGTTGCATGTGGAGAAAAAAACTGGATATGGGTCACATTTAGTTTCCCAAGTGACCTGAAACCAAAAAAAAAAAAAAAAAAAAAAAAAAAAATTTCTGCCTTTTTTTTTTTGTCTAAAACAAAAAAAGGGTTGTTGGTTTTTTTCCG
>NW_015113011.1:210844-226830 GCF_001443285.1 Poecilia latipinna
AGGGGGGAAAGGGTTTGGATGGGAAAAAAAAAAATGGAAGGGGGCTTATTTTTTTTCCCCAAGGGCCCAAAAAAAAAAAAAAAAAAAAAAAAAAAAAAAATCATCTCGTCTGATTTAATGTCTCTAACCAGAACAAAAGGTTTGTGCATTTTTGTGCAACGTGTGTAAATATTTTACACAATTTTTTTTTATTTTGAGCTACTTTTATATACAGTTAAGATGTTAACTCTTTTCAGAATCATATTCTTTTAAATCAAAACACTGAATATGAGAAAACTATGTTAGACTTGTGAGTTGAATCTGTACTTGGATGATTGAGGAAACGTCACTCTTTTAGGAAGAAAAAATAAGAACTCGTGACTGAAAAATTAGGGGCATAAAAGGATTTGGAAAATGCATAACATTATTTATCACGACAATGCAAATGGATTTGCTTACCGTGATTTCTAAATGATGCTTTGCGTCAATTGTGCAGTCGATGCAATTACAAGAAAAGGGATATTGATGTTACTGTTGAAGCAGCAAACGCAGTGTTGGGGCTGCTGCATGATGAATTGCAGGAATCTTTTACACCATATTGATTGCCACATTTTGTGACCCCAATTGCTAGCTCAACCTTTGATATAACACAACGGGCTTCCATCACTGCAATATTGGTTTCCAGTAAACTGGTGGGGTAAATGTCAAGGGAATGCGCAAACCACAGGTTGGCGTCTGAATCTGCATTAACCAATGACGGCATGTGCATGTCGGCGTTCAGACAGCAGGTAGAATCCCTGAATACTTTTGAAAATAACGTATACATGCTTCGATTGAGAATCCGCAGCGCCCCAGGACAAGATTTTAGTGACGAGCGCTTTCTGTTTTGATTCTTCAGGCTCACAAAACCGCATCAAGATAAGAGTGATGGTTGTTGCGAATGTCATTCCCTATTAAGATTCTTTCTGTGGTGTGGAAATAAAATGTCCTCAACGCATCTAATTGCATTTCTACACAGACAATTAATTCTCAAACCAGATTCATGAACACTCTGCAGCTCGTACGTCCTCTTGCGAAATGTCTTAATGAAACTTTCGCTGTGCTGCTTTTATAGCTTGGAAAGCTTTCTTTTCGCTAGACTGATAAACAACCCATTACCCCTGAAACACTGACTGGATGACTGCTTTTTTTTGTTGTTTTTTTAAGATAAACCTTTGCATCGTGTGTCCGCAAAGCATCACTCTATAGGTGAGCCACAAGATACTGTGTTAAAGATTATTTCCTATCTTTCTGGGGGAGAAGAAATACTTACTTTTAAGTGATTCATATTTTTCTCTTTTTTTATTGTCAGTCTTTTTGTTTACTGCTTTGAGGATTGCACTATCAGTTTAATTTTTGTAATGATCCTTCTAATGTTCCTTAATGGCCTTTTGTACCTCTGCCATTATACCCAAGATTGGGTCTTCTACAATCTTCTAGATCTTAAAGACAAAAATTAGATTTACACCAATCACTTTTTTTTTTTTTCTTGAGAGAAGCTGTTCAGCAAAACTTCATAACACTCATCCAAAGGTCCCCGCTTTATTTTATTGGTTGTTTACCAGTTTTCTTTCAGTAGGTTCAAGAGATCGCCATAAGCTGTTTTCTCCAGTTCGCAGCTCTTTGAGGGCAAGTGATCGTCTGGTCAAAACTCCCTAATGACTTAAATGAATGTTGTGTTATCGGCTCCTTGTCATTCCACTGGCCTATAATGCTATATTCCTAAATCATATATGATGTTAAATGTAATTTTTTTTCCTCTTAAGAACGTTTCATTCAACAAGTAAAAAAACAGTTTTATAAACCAATAGAAACCTTGTTAAATATTAACAGGGTCTAATATTTACTTAATTAAAAGTATGAACATCTACGTCCACTAAAATATGTTAATTCCAGTTAGTTTTAAATGTCTTAAATTAATGAAACAGTGCTTTAATTTTGAAGAAATTTAGAAATTATGAGATCTAATGCAGTGAATGAGAAAGTCACAATTCTGGATGAATGTAGCAGAAAACGCTTTCATTCATTACCTTTATAATGAGACCATTAGAAGAATAAAGAATAAGATCCCAAAGGTAAATTAAGCTTGGTCTGATGGGACTGATCACTGAATAAACAACACGTGACAAACGTGTCACGGTGTGGAAACTAAAGAAATACCACCGATCAATCTGATCAAGTTAACGCTTGACACAAACGGCATGTCTATTACAGCAGCCTGGACATATGACCTCTAAATAACCAGCTGATTAAGAGCAGGACTGCAAAAACCAAATCGATTTAGCAGTAGTAGAAGTATTAGTCGTGCTACTGCTACATTCTGCATAATCCAAGAGTGGTAAAGTGCAGTAAATGTTATAACCTAATTGAAACCAGGAGTATTTCTTAGCTTATTTGACCAACATGAGGCAAAATTGTTGATTTTCACATTGAAAAAAAGTAAATAAATCTGATCAATCCATGTTTTTTTTTTGTTTTTTTTAGTTAAAGCCAAGATGTTTTTCCTCCATCTGACAGGGTGCTTATATGTTCAGTGCGTGCAGATGAAGTGTGTGCACACCTGTTGTCTCCTCCTGTGACAGTTGGTGATCACTCTGTGCACTAATTACCACATTTCCTTTCACCACCTGCAGCAAGTTTAACATATCCCAAGACATGGCTGTGAACAGATTTATGTATAATGTTCACACGTGTCCACTTGGTCGCACATACATTAACCACTATCAGAATCTAAGAAATGAAGCACCATCTGCTACGAAACATGACGCATGGCACTCCCTACGTAGATGGAAATGTTGAGCTACAATCACCGTAAAAAAAAAGAAAGAAAGAAAGAAAGAAAGAAAGAAAGAAAGAAAGAAAGAAAGAAAGAAAAGGCGAAAACAACAAAATGGGCTTTGTGTGGCCCTATTTAACCTTCTATGTTATATTTGGGTGGCAAATTTAGAAACGCCAAACTACTGGGTTCAATACAAAGATATTTATTACCCCCCACTCATCTTTTCATCCTTACTTCTTGGGTCTTTATTCTCTAGTTACTCTAAGGATAAGACATCAGCCTGCTGCCTTAAAATCTTAGCTCAATTTACGTGTCGTCTTGCCGGTCTGCCCTCCGCCTGCATGTTTTCCCTCAACTTTCCTGAACGCCACTTTCTCTATGGGGAGAAACAAGAAATATGCAATAATTGCCATAATTTGCAGCCTTTCAGCAGCTGAGAAACACATCCTCCCTTCCTTTTCCTCAGGTATCGTCTCGCTCAAAATCCCTTTCATACTTCATTTCCAGCTCTTCCCAGTTCCAATGTGTCCTTGAGGCCTCTGCCGTCAATGAAGGGAACAAAGGGAACAATCTATTTTATATACTCAAATACTTCCACCCTCTGTATGGGCGACTGGTGGAGGTGGGGAAAAGATGAAAGGTATTGGAAACACTCTGTAATAGTAATTAGGCTGCTTTTTTTTTTTTTAAACAACCCGTGATGAAGCTCAATGGGAAAAGAAACAAACAGGAGTCTCGCCGTCTGATGTAAAGGTCAACATCGCCATGTTATTGTTTTTTTTTAAATATATATATATCTAAATTCTAGCTATATTGACGATCCAATGGTGACTAGTGCCGCATGTTTGTGATAATTAGAATGGCATTTACACGCACACACATATTTCCACTCAGTTTCCACATTTTTTCTTCCTTTTTTTTTTTCTTTCTTTACCTTAGAATAAAAATACAATAATGTTTCCATAGAGACATCGCAGCCTTGAAAACAGTGGACAGAAAATTGTAAGCTTTTATCCGGAGCTGCAGCAGCATGGTATAAAGAGGTAGAGAGGGTCTTCTTTACTGGGCAGCATACATAAATGCTATACATGCCTTATATATATATTTAATGATGCTCATTTAAGACAGGAATGAATCAAAATTCTATATCATCAGCTAATGGATATATTGCTACATTAACGATTTGCCTGGCAGTAAATTTGCCCCATTAGTTCAACCTGATATCCACCTTCCTCTAAAAAAAAAAAAAAAAAAAAGGAACGCTATTGTAAACTATGTACAACCTGAGGAATTGTCAAAACAATTATGTGTTGTAAGACCGTGTAGAGATCAAACTGGAACTGAATATCAGATAAAGAACCTTCAGGCCCGATTCGGAGATTTTAATTTTCGCCCACATCTACGGCGGCATTAACGATATTGTCGCATGCACAGAGCGGCAACCGGCGCGCCTGTTGAAAGGAAATGGCCTCTAAAATGGTACAAGGTAAATACTGATACCATTTAAGCGCCGCTTTTCTTTTAAAGTAGCTGTCCTTTGCGTTCGCCAAATAAGAGTTATTTGCAGAGGATGCTTATGTCTGCAGATGTTGAAAACTATTAAAGTAAGGGCGTCAAACTCAGTTTCATTTTGGGCCATATCAAAAAGCTGAATGATCTTAAAGGGCCGGTTGTGCCAGAATAGATTGACTAACCCAAATGAACGCTCAACATATAAATAAATAGCTGTTCCTTCAGGATTTTCAGATTGTTTTAGTGGGTTTTCTGCAATCAAAATTACAGATTTTGTGGTGCCAATTTTGAAATGTCTGCAAGGAATTTTTAGGATATTTGCGTTATTTGGTGTCAATCAGTTACGGACTACAACTTGACATCAAGTAAGGCTGAGGCAGCTGTCACTTAAACTCAATGTTTTTGACCGATTTTGAGAAAATTTGCAAAAAAACAACAAAAAAAGTGGAGATTCGATGACTTTGTGTGAATTTTGCAGATTTGCGAAAAACTGGAGGGAATTACTGATGTCATTTGGAGTCACATAAACAGCTTCGGTGAACCAGATTTGGCCCCCGTGCCTTGAGTTTGACACCTCTGTACTACAGGCTTAACCACACACAGAGTAAGGTTGGATTAAATCTCACGTGGAGAGTCGATTAGACACCATGCCCACTTTTCACACTTTCCTCTGACAAAATGTGGCTCTTGTTGGTAGAAATTGTACTTCTTCTTTAAAATTGGCATTGGGAGGTTTGTCCTAGAAACTTAGTGCCTGCCAATTTTATTTATCCTAAAAAATACAAAGGTGTGTGTAAGCTGGAACTCCTAATGTTGCCTAAGTTAGATGGTTGAATTGAGGTGATGCTGAGGAATTTTAAGGCTATTATTATTCCTCCTTTGACTATTCCATTGACTGAGCAAAGAAAACAAACAAAAAAAAACAAAAAAAAAACAGAACTGACACACCACCACGTGTCATTCCTGTGACGCACTGATGTGCCATTTTATTCCTTCTTCATTAACATCTCTGACACCGCAAACTTCAGAACAGGCCCGATCGTTTCCTAACACGGAGGATTGTAAGATTTAACTTATCAAAGCAAAGCAGATGGTATAAAACGTTTGTTTTGAGCAGCTTAAACGCCATCTGGTCTGTGTGGTAACAACATAGAAACAAACTGTGAACACTTGTCTTTGCTACCCTCATGTAGGCATGAGTGTTGGTATATTTTCCAAAAATAGTAAAAAAACAACAAAAAAAACCCAACAACAAAAGAACAAATAAATCCAATTGACCTTTGACCTACATCTTTGTGACACATAATTGTTTCCCTCTTGCGTGTGCATTGTGAGAAAACAATATGACTTTACTTAAACAAAGGGGGGAGAAAAAAAAGAACATAATCAAATGCAAATTATGCATGATGACAAAAACACTTGTTTTTTTTATGGGATTTTATATTCACTTACATACCCATCCTCAATTCTTATGTTTTTTTTTCTGTTCTGCTTGACTGATTTTTTTCCTCTTTTTTTTTTGCTCTTGCTCTTTTTGCTTTTATTACCATATTAGTCTACATTATGATGAAAGAGTGGGTGTGCATACAGCAGAATGTGCGGGTGTGACTCGCTGCAGACCTCCTGCTGCAATCTCATTGTAATACAGGAAATGCATGCTGCCTCACACTCTGCTCTCCCCTCTTCTGCACACACACACACACACATAGGTTTTCCACACACATCTTTTTTTTTTTCCACAAAAGCATCTGCCAAAGCACCTGTAGAGGTATTAAAGCTTTGCCAGCTGCCCAGTCAGTCCGAGCTCTCCGTTCCAACCCCTGTCATATCCCACAATGGCGCCTCACAGAGACATGTTTTAAGCTGCGCTAATGCGGGCGTGTGTGCGTGTGGATTTAAGAGCACGTTTTTATAGGAAACAGTCGCACACTGGAGCTGTGGAAAATGAGGTTCATTAAACATCTCTCCATTGAGGTAGGAGTAATTAGTTGCTCTTTAGAAAGCAGGGCCTGGATATTGCCTCCGCTACAGAAGCTGAGAGTAAACATTTAATCTTTGAGGGTTTAGTTAGCATTAAAAATTAAAAGAGGTATTCCCATAACTCTTCTTTGAAAGAGAGTCTGTTCACGCGCGTTCTCCCGTGTGCTTGCACCCCGGCGCTCCCGCTCCGCTATCTCAAAGAGACACGCAGCCAGTGGGAGATGATGTTTGTGTTCTCTATCTGTTTCTGCCACCTTTACCTCACCCTGCACTTTCCATTCTCTATTATAGCTCGTTCTGTCCTCTCACTTTCTGTGAAGAAACTATTCTCATCTCTCCGAGACCTTCCTACTGTTCTTCCAACTGTCACCCCTCTGTGCACTCCTTTCATTCCCCTCGCTCTCTCAATTTTTCTCTCCCTCTTCCCTCTCTGGTGCACCGTCCACCCCATCGTTGACTTTGCATTTAGATCTCTACAGTTCCCATTCCTCCAGGATTAGTTTTTGTGCCACTGTCCCACCAGCACACCTTTTAATAAAATCTCAATTTAATGCTGAAAATTGAAAGTACCACGACTTTAAGAGTATTTTCAGTCGCAGTTTTAACCTAAAATTCTATCGTCACATGTTTCAAATCATCAAATAGATATCATAATTCCACTAAATCCAAAAAAAGCTATGTTCAAATGGTAATGTCATTTACTTTTTGGAGATTTGCATCATGTTTTAATGTCCTCCCCTCCTCAAAAACATAACCGGAGTGCTTCCTTGATTCTTTCATGCATGTTTGAGAAATCCTTTAATCTCCTGTGGCAACCGAGATCCTGTTCTGAAAACGAAACCCGAAACTTTGTACAGTAGAGTGTTTGCAGGTAAAGGGCACGAAAAGGTGACGGAGATGGCCGCCTAAGTCCATCACAAATGCCTCCAAATAGGGAAGATAAAAAAGGTTAGTGCCCTTTGACGAAAATCTCAACGAAAGCCACGGATCGAGAATAGTTTGCTGCGCCATCAACGCGCTCCCTGAAACACGGAGGGAAGAAACTTCGACAAGAGAGGGTTTGGCAGAACCAAAGTCACAACAGAGTCAGATGAGAAGCTCTCAACAGTCAACAGCATTTGTGACAGGCACGCTGCGTCTTCAAGCTGTTACATGAAGTTGTCAAAGGAAGCAAATTTTATTGTCAGCTGTGAGAAGTTTTCCAGCTGCAAGCTGACAGGTGCAAAGGAAAAGAAAGCCTTCATGAGACTGAAATATGGGCTGCAAACAAATGATCACTAGAGTACGGCTCTTACTGAACTGAAAGCCAGCAGAGGGTACTTGATCGCAATTAGTTTTCACGCAGTTTTAATTAGGGTGAGCAGATTACGGCCATGAAGAAGAACGTGTGGCTTTAACTCTCTCCTCCTCGCAAATTCTGGGGTTTTATGTATTTTGCGCGCCGACTCGCTTTCGAAAGTGCCCACATTAAAAATTAAAATGACGGTTTGGCACCTACACCCTATGTCCTGTCAAGGATTCAGACAGGAAGGCACCTGATACGATGAATTTCAGGCAACCACCTGTATTGTATTTTTTGACAGCAACTTTATGCATTCTATATACATCTGGGCTAATGCTGAACATAAATATCCCAAAACCGTGAGGTAGAAGTGTCTGAGTTGCTTCGCTCCTGGTGGCATCATGTTGGAGAAGCTTTTTCATGTTTGTGGTTCTTGTAGACTTTTGTTCATGTTTTTTTTCTTTTCTTTTTTTGTTGACACATTTTGTGTTTGGACAAATATTCCCTCCGGTTTGGACGCTGTGCAGCTAGAAGGATGTTTTGCTCATACTCTTCTACTTTTGTGCCATTGTTAGGATGTGTAACCGTGGCAACAATGTATTGTGTGTACCGTTTGTACAACTGGGAGAATCTCAAAAGCTCAAATAACGCCTGAACTACGACTCCAAATCCCAGAGGGGTTGGAAAGGAGAGCAGGACCAAAAGAGTAAAGAGAGAGAGACGGAGGAAGTTCAAACTGTTTCTTCCGCTGGTTATAATGGGCAAGTATCATATCCCAGAATGCCCGGCTTTCTAGCCATACAGCCAGACAGAGTTTTAAAGAAGGGCGGCAAAAGCAAATGAGGTAGATCAGCAGTGTGGGTGTCCTCTGAGACAATGTTACTCTGGGATGCCGTCTCTGTGGATGTAAGATGTTTTTCTGACGTATTTCCAACAAAACTGGTCATTTATGTAATCTATTTTTATTTGCATAAACATAAAGTTGTTTCAATTGTTGGCCTTTTTGTTGCTTCTTATGATTTGTATTATTTGCATATATTGCTTTTTTATAGTTAGGTATTTTGTTTTTCTAGTCTCTTCTAATACGTCTGCCAATCATTGAGCAACTTCGATGTGATTGTCCATGGTAAGTACTCGTATATATCTCTGCAAAGCATACTATGTTATTTTTTATTGCTGATATGCAACAGCTCAGATCCATAAACCGAACTACACTCAAACTCTTGAATCAGTCAGAAAAAGTCTTACCTTGGAGAATAAGAGTTGAACCACTGCTCTGTGATACTCAGTTTAACTTTTTGATAATGATGATGTTCAAATCTTTTGAGTTTATTGTGCCATCATGTTATCTTCAAAACAATATTATTATTACTATCCGTTCACCACTGAATTCCACCCTCATCGTCTGTCCTTTTGACCTCTTCTGTCCACTCTGTCGCCATGTTGTCTACCAAAGCCCGCTTCCGCCAGAGCTTACTGGCTCTCGAAGGGTGACCAGTGGTCCAGTGGAGCAGCCTGGACTGGCCCAAACCCAGATTAGCCTAAACCCCCTTTAGAGGGGCTCTGGAGATCTTGTGTTCCCCGGCACTCCAGCTGGAGAAGACGAGATTGGAGCGAAAGGAGGCCGCAGATTGAGACGCGAGAGATTCAGAGTCCTGGTTTTAGACTGTCTGTGAAATTGGATAACAGATTACTCTCCAATGTCCTTGTAACACTTTATATTAAGTAGAACTAATGGCTATAATCCAATAAATGGCCACATATTTCAGGAGCGCTGTGAAAGAAGTGCACCAAACTGGGCGTGTTCTTTAAGTCATTAAAGGACACACAGCAGCAGTCGGTTGTTGTAGCTGTGGTTTGTAACGGTATTTTTTTTGTTATTAAATAATTGTAGATACAGTGGTGACACACTATGCAATCTGCAGTCCGTCTCATTATTTTACGTAATTTCCAATTATCCATTTTTAAAGCTGTATAGAAAACTTGAAATGACAGTTGAGCACTTATGTAAACTTCCAAAATTATTGTTATATAAAACTATATTTTCTTACTTTTCTGTATTCAGTTATTTTCTTAAGTTTTAAAGACCATAAAAACATAAAAACAAACATAGAAAATGCTTTTTGAAGAAGAAAAAGAAAAACCAAAAGCTCCAGGTAACAATTAATGGGTGTAAACTGAACACCCATTAATATTAGACTATTATATTACAGTATTTGGTTCAATAATGATCTGTCATTTGAGCATCCATTACCGAACACCATTCCTTTCCTGAAGCCAAATACACAAACGTCATCCGAATTTCTCAGGCTTGTACAGAGAAAAATTTCATCACTGGTGAGAGGCAGCATGAAACGCGAAAGCTGCTGAATAGAGATACAAGCTGTTTTTTTTCCCCCTTTTCACTCCACTGAGACTCAAGTTGCATCATGCCAAGAAATATTAAAGAGTGACACCCATCATGGCAGGCAGCTCTTTACTTTTTCAGCCTTGTATGAGCTCACAAACACATGCTTGAACCACGCATCCCCACTTCCCACCGCGGCAGCGGGGTCTCATTAGCCGTCTGCTTTGCCTGAGCTACAGATAATAAGTGGGGAGGCTTCAGAGTTTAATAAGTGTCTCATTTATTAGGGTCATGGATGAGCACGGAGCAGGATGAAATTCTGATGCTATGATAACCTTGAGCAAAAATACAGGAACTTTAACAGAATTACTGGGGGGGGGGTGCTAAAAATATGCACAAAGCTACATTCTTTATTCTACCTTTTATAAGTATTTTTTCAATATTTACAGGGATTCTCAACACACATTTCAATTTTAATGTATTATCTTTGGATTTTTTTTTTCTTTTTGTATTCACCAATATTAGTAATATATAATCGTCAAGTGTAATAAAACGGAGATATGTTTTTCTTTAAATAAAAGTGAAAAAATGTTGCATGCTTATGAATTTTGATAGGATACCCCAAAAATAAAATCAAGTGCAACCGACTGGCTTCAGAAATCACCCCGTTAGTGACGCGTTTCATTTCAGTAAAGATGCAGCTGCTCTGCAAAGACTTTGGATGTTTTGTTTTTTTAGGGAACATTAGTGAACAAACATTTTTATTAAGACCAAAGAGCACAGCAGACAAGTCAAGGATTAAGTTGCGAAAAGGTTAAAGTTGGTTTTATCTATACAATTATATAATATTGACATTTTTTTAGAGAAAGAAGGAAAGAAAGAAACAAGATAGGGACAAAAATGCAACTGAATTTAGCTTTGTTGTACAAGATGCCTCAATTTACAAAAAAAAACAACAAAAAAGTCACCGACTCCAGGAGGTCATGGTCCAGATCAATGCAGATTCTTCGGTGAGGTGAATCGATAAAGACAAGCAAAGGTTAGATACCTTCGCATTGCATGATGATTTTCTCTGTGCGCGCCAGCCGGTGACCTTTAGCGTCGCCTTTTCCACTGTAGCAGTGGACTTTTTAAACAATCACAAAGGAGTGCGTTTACCTCCAGAAAAGCTCATGTAATATTAATAATAACCAAATAAATCTTTTTGCACAACTACATCAGATGAGATAAGTCAAGTGTTGTTGGCTTTAAAATAACTTTTTTTTTTTTTTGATGGTGTAATGTTTTTGGTATATATTGATCATTTTCAAGGGGAAATATATGCTGATCAAAGCAAAACGAATCAGCCAATTTTCAAACTGTGGCATTCTACTTAAAAAAAAAAAAAAAAAAAATTAAATCTGAGCTGTACTGTTATTCACGTCTTTGGACTGACCCCACCATTTTAGAATCAAACTTCCGCTGTCAGATTTATTTTATTTCTCTAAAAATAAAAAAGCTTTGTTGGAACATGAAGTGGATCCTTCCTCTCCATCATCCTGCCCCAGTCAAACCCTCGTTTGGGACGCTGACTTTGCTGTCTAAACACGTCATGGTGCAGGAACCCAGTCGACCCGCTGGTCCAACCTGCTCACATTACATTCCCCGTTAGCTCAGATCTCTAGTCACTCATCAAGCTCCCGCCAGAAACATCTTTTTTCCAACCTGGAGTCGGCTGGACCATTTCGCTCCCCTGCCAGTACTTCTGGATGATCTACACTATAGAATAATAAACGGTCTGCCACACAATTGCAGGAGGGAAATCATATCACTCGTCTTCAGAATACCTGCCTACATCTTTGCGCTTCCTCGTTTTTTGAGGCAGCTAACCCAACATAGCTCTTGGATTTCAAGAACGTTCCCAAAAACACTTCATGATGCCTTATGGCCAGTGAAAATAAAGTACTCTTAGTTGAAACACTAAAACCAGCTTCTGAAGTAAGTGTTGTTCTTACCAAATAGAACTGGGTCACCCCAGGATGCAGCTGTTAATTGGTTGACGACAAAAACTGTTTAGCAGCAGATAACACACTTGCTGCATTTAAAACAGATGCATAAGGAATCTTGTCGACAAATGAAAGCACTTTTTTTTTTTTTTTTTAGACTCTTGTTTGGAAATGGTGGACAAGTTTAATATCACAATTCGGAAATTCTGTTAGCTCATGTAAAATTCGACCGACTGAAGCCTGACGCTGCAGGAATGAGGCCGGATTCACAGTAAAACAAATCATGTTAATGTGGAGCAAGAACTATTTGAGATGTTAACACTGAACTACGGGAGAAAACTCCGGATGAAACTGTGTTTTTGGAATGATGACAAGAGTGACACTGATCTGAGATCTTGTCGGAGAGTTCGACAAAGCTTTGAAGTTCACTTTCAAAGCGCAAAAGACGGCCGCGTTCGAGTCCAGACCAAAATGTGATTCTCTGTGAAAGCTCGAAATGATGAAAGACCTGCTCCTCTTCATTTTGGAGGATATCTTTTTCTAAGCTTTTATTTTCTTAGTTAAGATACCAAAGTTTTGCAGTCGGCCTTTATTAAGATGGATGTCAGTCGTAACGGCTTTTTTTTTTTTTTTTAAGTAAAAAGTTTGCACATTCACAATATTGAGAATGCACATGTATGTAAATATTCATCAGATGAATGATGACACGATTAAATGTTGACACCAACTCAGTAAATAGCATTTTTAATAAAAAAAAAGGAGTAATATTAAAACAAATGTATAAATAACCTACTTTCTTCAGCTTTAATAAATGAAAGAAAAAACATCTTGGGAATCTCACATTTTTAGATTGTAAAACCGACTTGCTTGAATGGGTTGCTGTCTTAAATAAGCCTCAGTGCACATTTTGATTGGTTCGATCGCCTGCCCCTGTGGCGACCTCACAAACTATGTGAAATATGATATTTTTATAGCTGTTCTCCAATTTACAGTTTGCTGAGCATTTGCAAGTAGAAGGGAAACTGTTTATTTAAAAGCGGGGGCCGACGAATGAATGATGAGATTCAGACGCTGCTCACACGACAATACCAGGACAGCAAAGCTCAAATGTTCTGTTGGGTTTTGTTTACATGGTAACAGCGTTTTCTAGCGAAAAATGCAAAGGTGTGAATATTGGTTATACACAAGGAAACCTGCACATCTGTTTGTACTGCACATTTATTCACAGAGTGAACAACAACAACACGGACTGAAAACGAAATACATTTTTAACCAAAATGATTTAAAATGTACCAAGGATGTGAGAAAAATACACACTGTGCTTATTTTTATTTTATTTTATTTTTTTTACATCCAATGACACCTAAAAACCAACGGCTGACATGTTTAGAAAGATTTCCGCATTCTCTCGTATATCTCTGGATCAGTCACAAAGCCGTGCTTATCAGTTACAGCGCTGTTCACGCTCCTCCAAGCAAGCCGTCATAAAATTTGCAGAGCACACACCGGCACGCTCAGATTCCTACCTCATAAAAGTTCAATCCTATAAGGCACTCGCAGTCCTCTGTTTTCAGAACAACTACTCTTACTTAAACTGGAAAACCCGTGTAACAAAAATAAAATAAAATTGGAACTGTGCTTCGAAATAAAAGAAACTTTAAAACCAAACCTACTTTAGAAAACATAGAAATGTTGGCCAAAAATGCTAGGTGAAGAAAAGAGAAGCTGTGGCATGTAAACTTCCTGATGGTGAGCTACAAACCTTCCACAATTATTAGTCATGTTCAGCTTAAGTTCAATAGCAGACATGTGGTTGCCTCAGTTACAGAGACTATTACCCTGACATGGCCATCTTGGACCCTCCAGTGCCACAAAATCTCAAATCAGTACTGACTGAATCTTTGTTTCTCACTTTCCTTCCGCTGCTGTAGCTCTAGTCATAGCCTGTCATTGAACTGCACATGCACGGTAAACTTGTGCAACGCACTAGATTTTACCCAGCCTGCTTTGGCTCTGGTAGAAAATCTCAAATTGCGACAGGCACAGTTTGCCAGTTGCGTTGTGTAAACCGTACCACTGGGTTTCACAAAGCAAAACATAAAAGAGACAAGTTGGAGCTGTGATGGTTTAATGTTTCTACTCTTTAAAGGCCATTACCTCAATTTTCTCTCTCTCTCTCTTTCTCTCTCTTCAGATTCCTCAGAGAAAAGAAGAAAAAGATCAGAAAATGCATTCTGCCAGTATTTATAAGCAACGAGAAGGTGTATCCTGTCAAGGTTAGAATAAAGGAACGGGGCTGAATAAAGGCGTGCTCTGCGTGCCTGATTCTTTGCTCGCAGGTTCAGTTTCACTGATGCAATCAGTGAGTGAGAAGATTGCAGTTTACATGGCTAGCAACCTTTAAAAAGAACTGTGATGCAGAACACAACAACCTTCTCTTGACTTTTAAACAGTCACTTGAAAGAGAGTTTGAAGCTCTGCTTGTGCGGAAAGATTGAAAGAGAGAAGAATGTGGAAGTGTGGGAAAAAAGGAGCAAAAAAAAAAGGAGAAAAAGCAAGGGCAGCTCCAGCCATGCAATCACACAATATGACAGATGACATTTCGAACTCACTTTGTTCTTCGCGGCAATCCTCGCTGGAAATTACCAAACCAATCGCCTGTGACTGCCTCTCTTTCCTTCCCTCTGAGCGGGAAACCCATGCAGGGAGACGGACCCTCCTAGCGTGGCCTATCTGTTAAAATCTGCTACATGTTCCAGGGGCAAATGCCACGAGTGACCTTGAGACGCACTCGATGCGTTGGAGGTGGAATTGGATCTGCTGCCTAATGAAGCCGCTGAGAAGACTCCACAGTGAAGCGGTTAATACGGCTGGCCTTTCCATTGACACCTTTTATCTTTGCGGAGCTGCTCTCGGGTTATTTTTTTTGGTAATGCACGACTACATTTTTACATGTCAAATAAAAGAAATGCATTGGCACAAGTAAAGTAATCGGTTGGTGTCGATGGGAATTGCGGATTCATTTCTTACTCCAAATACATATTCAAAGTTTAGCTGGAGTTCGTGCTCTGCCCTCTTTGTCCCAAAATTAAAATTCTGGACAACCAATTACTTTGAAGAAGTCAACTACAGTAATGTATGCATACAACTCATGTATGTCAGGGACAAAGTTACGAAGTTTTCTTTTTTAATGAAAAGTTGCTTCAAAACCCAACATCCTAAGTGTCCATGAAGAAGGAGAAGTACCAAACAATCGCAAACCCACCTACACGTAGCCATTTACCTAAACTGAGAGGCCAAGCATGAAGAAGATTAATCAAAGAAGCAGTCATAAGCACCTCGGTCACCCTGGAGGAAGTGATCGACACCTTAGGTAGGAAAGTCTTCTGATCGGAAGACAAATGTTCACTCCACAAATCCGACCTTTACGGAAGAGTGGCAAGAAGACAGTGGCTGTTAAAAGAAAGCTATACTTAGTCAGATTTAAAGTTTGTCACGAGTCATGAATATTACAAAGCACACTTATAGAAGAAGGTGCCCTGGTTAGATGAGACAGAAAGTCTACTTTTTTGCCCTACTTGCAAAACACTACTTTTTTTTGGGGGGGGGGAACTAACCTTGCACTTCATGATGAAGGAAAGCTTCACTAAGTACAAGGCAACAATGAAAGAAAATCACCAACATGCAGGATGGCAACTAAACAGGTTTAAATCAAAATGTGTTCATGAGTTTAAATGGACCAGTCCGATTCAGAACCTGTGCATTGACTTGAGAAAATTCTGATCTTCACTGATGTTCTCCGTTCATCTGGAAAGACAACATGTCGTCCCGGGGAGCAGCCGTCTCCAGAGTTCCCCGAACCCGCTACCAGTGAGCAGCCACCCGAGCTTCCTGCATCCACTGCCGGTGAGCAGCCACCCACTCCGTCCGAGCGTTCCTGTGCTCCGTCCGAGCGTCTGTTGCGGCGGCAGTAACTGCTGGATCCGCCTGCTGGACTCCGCCTCCCGTCGCCCCTCCGCCCACCCTGATGGGTTGTTTTTTTGTTGGACTTTTCCTTTTGGGCGTCTGGTAGTCATCCTTGAG
>NW_015113011.1:230025-243100 GCF_001443285.1 Poecilia latipinna
GGGGGGGGGGGGGGGGGGGGGTTACTGTCGTGATCCGTAGTTTTCTGTGTTTATTGTTGAGTTTTTTCTGTGTTTAATGTGATCCTGTTCCCTGTGAGTCTTTGCGTCTTAACCCGTTGACTGATCCCAGCTGTGTCTCGTTCCTGTGATTACCCTCCCAGTGTATTTAGTCCCACCTGTTGTCTGTGTTCCTCGTCAGATCCTCGTCTTTGTTAGCGTCGTACGTCTCTTGTTTCCTCAGTAGAACTGTGAAGTCCTGAGGTTTCAGTCTACAGTCTTTGCGTCAGTTGCTACCGGTATTAACTGTGTGCTAATTTGCTGCTGTGCTGCCTGATCCTGGACTGTGAGCTTGTCATTAAACTCATCATCATCTTCATCTGGGTCTCTGCGTTCATTCTCACTACAAATATTTCAGTCTGCACATGGTGATTCGGAGAAATAGAAGGTTGCAGCTGACGTTGCTTTTTTCTGAATTTACATCACAAGGTGGAATGGCAGAAAAAGCATTTTCAGGGTCTGAACGTTACTGTGGTTGTTCATTTTGGTGAGCCATTTTTTTTTTTGGGGGGGGGGGGGGGGATTGACCGGCTCCAGCATATGTCAGCCGAGTTAGACTTGCTCCATCTGTTACACAAACGGGTTGGAAAGGGCACCGAGAATGGAAAGATCGATAAAGATGTTAGTCATTCCTCAAGTTCTATAGTTAGCTCATGAACATAACTTACAAAGGAAATGTGTTGCTACATTTCAGACAAAAATAGCCAATTAAAAACAAGGACTGACATTTTTTTTTCCTTCTGGTTTTAATGAATCCAAAATTTTCTTTCCAGATAAAATTAAGGAATTGGACAGTAACTGCACACAGCCAAATTTGCAAGAACAATTTCTACGATTTGTGCTGAGATGTTGAAGGGAGAAACTGTAGCCAGTTATAAAAACAAAAAGATAAAAATTAGAGAATTAAGAATAAAATGTACTTATCTATCAGTGGGCAAAAGAAAAAGAACATATTTACTATCTTTGCTTTTGCAAACTGTTTTTCTACCAACACAGCACGCGTGCAAGAACATCTCATCTAACCAGAAGTTCAAATTATGTAATTTTATGCCCTGTTTACTCTAACACCCTAATATAAAATTGTGCAACCAAATGTCTCAAGTTATTTTGTAAATCAGAAACCTTCTCTTCTGGACACATGATGGCAGTATTTAAATTTGTGGCGTATGCACAAAGTGATACATGTGGAAGAAAAGTAACACTACAATTCACCTGTTCTGCACAAAAACTACACCATAATTTTCCACCAGCTGTTGCTGCACCCCGTTTCAAAGTCTTGTGCTAATCTTTTGCTTTTATTTTTCTGTATTTACCAATAATTCTCCTAAAGATGACAAACGTCGCAATTGACACCCTTCTCGACCGCATCAACACAATACACTTAAAGATAATTCCAACTTATTGCATTGCAGAGACAATCAAAACCTTGCTCCAGTCGTACTTATTCAGCGCAGACAATTATGCAGAGTGCCTGTGTACGACAACATCAAAAAGGTTTTCTCATCTGATGAATGAGCTCGGCGACTCTGTTGATGGTGATATCAAAGTGGGAGTCACGCGTTGTCCCGTCCTTGATCTCGCTCGTCTTATGGATTGAGTCAGCCCCTGTGACACACAGCAGACTATAAAATGTTGGAACAAGGCAGCTGTGTCTATAATTAATGGATGTGTCTATTTAGAGTGTGATAACTTGCTTTCTCCTTCTCATCTGCCTTGTTTGCCCTTTCCATCTCTCTGTCATGCAGCTTTTCTTTAAATTCACAGAGATCAGATCTCCTAGAAAAATTAACTGCAGGTTGGAAAAAAAAAAATAAAAATGTGAGGCAGTATCCAAAGGCAACCGGCACGATTCAATATTTAACACACACAGCCTGTCAAACGGGCACAGGGAGGCGAAGCGGGAAGACAGCAACGAGATGGATGGAACAGAATTGGAAATTTCTAAAAGAATCAATGCCGGCTGATGTACTGTGGGTTTTTAAGAGCAGATGTGTTCTCCCAGGGATTCACCGTGAACTTGTACAACGGCGGGGGGTGAAACGGTACAATTACGCGAGAGCCCGCAACAGCTAATGAGGAGGCAGCGCTGCCTTTGGTTGCCCGCTGTGAGACGATACAACAGGAATGCGAGGCCCCGTCAAAGAAGCCACCCATTAAAAAAAAAAAGAAAAAGAACCCGATCTTCACTCGGAGGCCTCTGGCTGCACAGAGTAACAAGGAGAACGCCTTGAGAAAATGAAAAGAGGACCTGAGGATATTAGTAAAGCAAACGAGCTGACCCTCCACGCTTGGAGAAGCAATATCCCAACTGACACGGAGGAGGCTGTGAAATCCCCGGCCTCTCGCTAATAACGAGGCGGCTTCAGCCCGCGCGCGCTGTTTAGCTCAATGTGCACAATCCCATTTATTCAAGCATCTATTATGTGACTGATTTGGCTGAATTTTTACCGCCGTCTGCGACTGATGGCTGCGAGACACATTTTCGAGTTAATGAAGGCGCAGTAAACCCAATTGCCACTGTTCACTTGCTCGCGCGGTTCCACGAGGATGGTTGACATTCCTGACGCATTCTTTTCGTCTCTGATGATTGCATTATGATGCAAATGTGAGAGAGACGGGCAATTCTCCGGCGGCGTCATTTGCAGGATGTCGTCAAAAAAAAAAAAAAATAAAAGGCGTTTGTGAATCTCACTCAATCTATTTCCCTTTGTTTCCTGAAACTCGTAATTCTTTTTCTCCAAGAGATTTAATGAACATCGCAAATCAGTAGTTAGTATTGGCTTTAAGTACGTCTTAACTCCAATTTTGTTCAAGGAAGAAGTAAAAGTGTGTAAATGTGAGGCAATCTTTTGGGGGCCCTTAGGCAATCCATTGACAATGCTTCTTTGTTTTTGCTTTCTTTTTCATATTTTTATTTCCATGTATTCTATATTTTTGGATATGAATTTGCTTTAGACCAAAAAAAAAGAAGTACTCCAAATAAAACAGACTTGTCTTTTTGATTAACTTCTACATAGATATATAGAACACCTGTACCCACACAGTACATTTCTCAGACTCGAGCTGATCTCCATTCTTTCTGCCCTCTTTCTGCCTCTCCAAGCCCCCTTTGCACAGAGCAACATGCAAAACTTGCAGGAATACATTATTAATTTTTCCGATGGAAACTGCAGCTGCCTCCCGTGACAAGTACTTCTCATATCACTATTTTCTTCCCGTTTCTATTTGTCGTTCTTCATTTCCTGTAGTACTCCTCTAAGAAGCAAATATTCTGTCCCGGCTCCCAAAGCCTGACGTAAGAAAGAATCTAGTGTCCATGTGAAAAAAACCCAAAAAAAAAACAATAATAGCAAATCCCAAATGCCTTTGCCTGTTAGCGTCGGGTTGCCGCCTTGCATCTGGCTTGTATTTCCATCCTGGCTCTCAGGTGCTTTATCACCTCTGACCTTTGGTATAAAAATGTGTTTAATCTTCATTGCTCTATAATCAATTTCTATAACTCCCACTGTAAACTTCCAGAGGTGGGCAGAGTTCAACACACTGAGCCCTCGATGCCTATAAAGCTCTTGGACCTCCTGACAGATTTCTAACGTGATCTGAATTGAGCTTTTCAAAACATTTCCGGAACGCTTTCCCGCGGATCTGGAACCAGACAGACCAGCATTCTCTTCTGATTCACATTGGAAGTGATCTGTGGTAATCTGTTCAATTCACCACTTTACCAATTTTGACAACTATTTCTACGACAGAATAGAAATAGCCTTTATTGTCCCAGCGCAGGGAAATTCAGGAGTTGTTGATTCTTCCTTGGTCGTGTTGTCAGTCCACGTCTACTACTTATTTCCCTACAGTAAAATATTTAGTGAATTACAGAAATTTACGCTAAATTGAAGGTTTTGCAAAAAGGTACAAAAAGTTCCCGAGGCAGATTCGACTCGTGGTCAGTACAAAACGTACCCAGGGAGATGATTCCTTTTTAAACCACGAAGTGAAGAAATAATAAGTATACAAATTTTAATTGGCTAATGAGTTCAGTAATGTTGGCTAACAGTTAATGAAAACAAAAAACAAAATTATATTTCTTTGAAAATATTGAATATTTTAATCCAAAAAGAGATTAAAAACTTATTGAGTGTATGTATTGTACAGTACATGGGGGTAATATTCAACAGGAAAAAAAAATCTGTATAAACAATCTATTTTTATTACTTTCCTGTAATATTGTCTTGCATTTTGAATTGCAGGTTTTCATCCCCTCCAAATTAAAAGAAAAAAAAACAAAACATGCTTAAATGTTTGTGTTTTGAATTTGAATTTCTAAGTTAAATGTCAACATTTTATTTAAATCAAGCTGGCAACAAGTTATTCCCTTCATGCAGTACAACCTGAAAACTCATGTCAACGTGTTGGCTTTTCACCCATCCATCTTAGCACATATTTAATAGCTAATTAGCAGTCGGGCTCTCAATATTTTACACGTTTCCCTCATTTGTTACTTACCAAACTTTTCCCCTGGACTTGAAGCCTAAATTAGATTCATCTGGCTTGTTCCTCATTAGCATTGTGGTTGAGCTATGAGTGATTAATCAAACAGATCCCCGGCTTTGCCCACAGCTGCAGAAACCTTTACAAATAATTCGGTGAAAGCTGTTTAACTATTCGTATTAATAGCCACAGACCACAGTGTCACTTCAATCAGTTTCTACTTCATGGACAAGCAAGCTGTTAAACTCCTATTTCTCCATAGGAGAAAAAAAAAAGAAGGCATTTTTAATGCATTTATATTAATTCATTATTTCTATCTCATTCAATTATTCCTTGACTGGCCCCAGTGGCACAGTTGTGACAAATGAATGACAGTTCACAAAAAGACGCATTGACAACAGTCACAGACCTTCATTAAAATAATAACAGACTGTTTTGCAGCAAGTCACAAACATGCACACATGCTCTGTTTATCACAGTTCTTCTTTGACAATAACGTGATTATTTGCAATTGTAATGCGGCCCGTGAATACAATGTGGTTAAGCTGAAGTCAAAGGAAGCGATGGAGAGGAGTGAAATGGTTCGTGAGAGGAGTTGGGAAAATAATTTGAGCGACGGAGATAAAAACAGGATGATGATAGCTAATGATTAGGCAAATTGTTTACAAAAATGTATGTGTTTATGAGCAAAATGAAAAGCAGGGAAACCAAGTTGCCGCAAGTTAACGCCAAAAAAACCCCCCCAAAACATAGTGAACTGGACAAAAGACGATACGTTTCAGCCACAGCGCAGTGTAACGTAACATCTTTCTTTACAGTGTTTAGCACACGATGAGGTCGACGTTATTTAAAACATAATTCAAATGAGGTCTCTTGTTTGCCTTGAGGCGGTGTCAGTAGGAGAAGATGCTTTTCTTTCTTGGCTGTACGACTGCATGATGAATCCAAAAACATTTCCACTGGCGAGGCGTCGCAGCGAAAAGCCTTCACCTACTCGGGGAAGGTCAACGCATTCAGCACTGACAGAACATTTCTCAAAACAAAACAAACATCCATCCATTATTATGACTTGATGAAAAGGCTAAGTACGTAGATTTCAGTCATGATCATCTTCTGCGTTGTTCGCATTCACGTAATCGTTACCTTCATTAACCTTTTTAATTTAGGAGAGCCTTTATTTCTTTTCTTTTTCTTGGAAAGCTAAAAAAAATCCCATGCAGATGCTGTTAGGCATAAAGTATAAATCTTAAGAAAAAGCCTGGGGGCAAAAAGCTTTTTCACTTATATTTATTGGACGCTAGTGGCTCAGAAGTAAGATCGGATTGTTGTGCGTTTCAACTTTATGAATAAGTTTGCAATTTTGAAGAGATGGTGACTCTTCAGGGTTTCAGTCTCTGACTTGAATCAAACCAAACTCATAAAAAAAAAAGACTGAAGACTTGACTTACATAGATTTGATCTGTAATTTGAAACTGAACTCAGACTCATACATGAGAGTCTTTGATGAGCTTTAGCATGTGAAGGCAAGCTGGCGTGCAACAACAGTGTGAAAGGTCCTGACATAAAAGCCAGTGATTTTCCATGACCATGGGTTATGTTAGCTGTAGCTTCATAACACTGACCACAAGGTTGTCTCCCCAATTGAGAGCTACACTGAACGACTTTCACATAGAAATAAGCTTGACCTACGTCCAACACCGTCGGTGTGTATTGTCACTGGAGGAATGCGGTTCCGTTTTTCCAACAATGAGAGTTTTCTTTTTATCGGAAAGAATTACTTCAGCGCTGTAAACATTGTGCTGTTTGCTTATGCTGAATGTTGTTTTGATTTGGCAGGTCTTTTGTCAGGAAATGTTCCATTTCCTTTTGTTCAAACACAACAAAAAGGAAATAAAAAAATAAAAAAATAAACAGGATTTAAGAGGTGTCATCCTGGCTTTTGAAATGGTGTTTCAAAAGGGCTATTGTTGAAAATAAAAACAACAGTAATATTTAAATCCGCACTGGTTAGTTAGCACTTACCTACATCAGCAGGTGTTTAGAAATATTATCTTTTTGAAAGGCGTCTTAAACTCTTGATATACCAGGTTTTCTACAGAGCAAATGACAATAAGCTTTGCAGGAATATTACACTTTGAAATGAAAACAATGCATTGAGTACAGAGCAGGTCTAACATGCAATGAGTGTCACTTTATTATTGTTGCTATAGGGACATTTCCCCTGCACCCAGGTGAAAAAACAAAAACAAAGACTAATTACTCTACAACAGTCGCAAAAACTCAAGAAAACTCCAGGGAATACATCAGTTAAAAAATCAGTTAAAAGCAATTAGACTGGAATGACAGAACAGTCACACGCAATCAGATTTTAGATTTATCTAAATAATGGCCTGATGTGATAGGTTTTCCATCAGTTGGTACTTGATTTAGGCTGACAGACGGTAGGAACTCAAATTTACCATGAAGTGGGTGATCAGGGGAGTGGAGCATGTCTTTCACCTTTTGTGGGAAAATGAGCATAAACGGCTAATTTCTGCAGCCATTTATCCTGTTTGCTTCATCCTGTTTTTCTCCTCTGCTAAGACGGTGGCAAAAGTAAGAGCAGATTCATCACGTAATCGTAGGAAATGATTACAGAGCTTTAAACGCACCAAACTGATTCGTTTGGCAGATAATGTGCAATTCTTTCTAAAATCTGTACCGAAATCTTGGTTTTGGTAATAGTTGGTGTTAATGCAACCAGACTGGTTTTTGTCGAAACAGACCAAAAAGCAGTCCGTTTTTGTTTTTGGCTTGTTTTTGAGTTGGCCTGCATGTTAACTGATTCTAGTTTGGTAGGATGACCAGTGCTGCCCCAGCTGCATAGCATACTAGAGGTGAAGTCCCAGAAGAAATCGCCAACTAAAATAATAAATCTCTGAAAAATTTGCAGTTCGCAAAAGTCAAACTTGGATGACATCTGAGCTTTAAATAATACAATAAGCCCAGAAACTACATCGAGGGCAAGTAAAGAAAGTTTGTTCCGAATATAATAAAGTTAAAGGTGCAGCTTCACTCAGGCAGCTTTGCTAATTTTAGCCTTACTTGGTATTAAAACAGTGAACTTTAGCCCTTGATATCAGTTGTTACACCAACACCTGTACATGGATGTTGATCAGTTGAGGAAAAAAAATAAATAAATCAATCTAAACATCCATATTCTGTAAAAGTGTAGATTAGGTAAAGGCTGAGATCAAATAAAAAGTTTCAAATTCAGTTGCTAAAATCAGCAAAGGGGAGCATCTGTCTTACTAGCTTTCCACAGCTCTGATGATTTCTCTAATTTTCTTACAAACTTGCTGCAACATCTTCAGTGCATCATGTCAGATATAATTTATTGCTCATGCCATCTTCGTTGAGCGTCACTTTCAAAAAAAAAAGCACCCGGCCTGTCCCTTTTTTTAAAAACCGAGCGGTTTTAGGGGAGGCATTGAAGCGTCTCTGTTAGCAACGATGCAGACATCACTTTAGGCCATAAAAAGAAAAGAGGTAACAAAAAAAAAAGAAGAAGAATAAAAGGGAACTCTCGAACGTGAAGGCACACCAATAAATCTGACAGATTAATCTATGACAGGTGCAGATTTGACAGGGCATACTGTTTGGTGGACACATTAAAACGGGCGCACTCAATAATGTGGCATTTTGACAAACAGCCTGCCAGAGTTGGTCTGTCCACGGAGAAGGGACATGATCCAGTGGAAAGTGCTCAGAGGCGGCCTCTCTCCTTGGGGGTCTGGGGATGAAATCTACTCGGCGTCCTGGAAGACTGTGCCACTTCAAGGACGGTCCGCCATCCGAGAACGACGAGTTCCCTCTGGCTGCTCCCTGACAAGAGTCGAACTTTTAACGCGCTGTTGTGGCCAAATCTGTGACACAAAATTGCAGCTTTCTCCCAAGCAGAGGGCGCGATAAGCTGATGAGGCAGTTATCAGAAATTAGTCCCAAATTAAAGCCTTTTCAGGGGGAGCTGTGAATTTACATCAGCTGCTAATCAGGAGCGAGAAAAGGCGGCAGTGTTTCTCAGCCTCTGCAACTCGAATGACCTGATTACGCTCTCTGTAATGTCACTGCGCACTTTCAGAAACGGCTCGCACAACAAAGGCAATTTCTTGGGTAAATTATACATATATCATCTTTGAGGAGCTCGACACAATTTCCTGAAGCTCTGATGAAATGCCTTTTATGTGCTTTGATCAATATGCGCCAAAACCCTCTAATGCAGGCTGTCTTTCTAAACTATTTTCTTTCAGCAGATTTTTGGAGTCTAGTGAGATTACTGACTCTCCCCCCGCCCCCACGCTCTGCTGCAGTTCTCACTCTAACGCTTTACATCGACTGACAGCAACCCGGGTGAAGACTAGCATTTAGCAAACCATTAGAGAAGCACAGCTTTATTGTCGAATAGTTTTATCATCAGCAGCTGACTGAACTCTAGCACTGCTACGTCTGATGGAAATGTGTCAGCAGCCTCAAAAGAAGGACCAAATTATGTCCCTTTTTCGGATTTGTAAATGTCAAAGTTCTCCAACAAAAAGTCTTCACAGTAACACAAATCCTCTACCATGCTTATCAAGGTGCTTTTCGGAAGATCTGTTGCCGTTTCACACCAGACCAACTTATTGTTAAAATATCAATCTTTGTCTTACTTCGCCAAAGCACACGGTTCCAGTTAAAATGCCTTTAGAAAACTCAACATACATATTTGCATAGCATTGGAGAATAAGAGGCCATTTTCTTGGACAATTAGCAAGGGCTCAGTGGTTGTCCTGTCTTTCCACTTATGAAAATGTATTGAAAATATTAATACTTAATACTTAATACAAGGAAATGAAAAGGGATTAGGTGGAACATGAAGGACTCCCAAAGCTTTAAATCATGCGTGTCACTTTTGAATCCCTGCCGTTCTGAATACTTCATGTGTAATTAGATTAAGTGTATAGAAGTCACAGTGTTCTGCTGCAGCAAAACCAGGTATGTTACTTCTAATGTAGCATTGCCAACTAATGTTTTTCAACTAAATGTATCGTAAAGATTCAGTAGCAGCGGTGCGTCACTGAGCAAAACAAACACGTTCTTCATAAAATTAAATTGAATAATTAAGAGGTCAATTACAAAAAATAAACACATTCTGAGGCGCAGGATAAGTTACAGCGACAAAAAAGCAAGTTACTATCAAACAAATACATGCATGATTAAGTACGAGTTGATAAAGATTTCGAAGTGAGATTCCTTCCACTCTGAGCTGAAAAAGTGCCACACATCTCTGCTCCGAATAACAACGACTCTCAGAATGAGGTATTTTCAGACTCAGCTCTTATGAAACCTGAAACAAGCAAAGACACAAACAAACATAAAAAAAAGAAGAAAAAAAAAGAAACTGATAGCCACATTTTTTTTTACCCCCTTTAGATCTTCCTCTTCTCAGTTTGGGTTTAATCGAGATCGTTTCTGTTGAGTGCAGATATTTGGGCTTATTTGTTATGGTTGAAGTGTATCACTCAGGCTTTGCTGCGCTGCATCGCATGAATTAATGATGAATGGAAGAAGAAAAAAAGCAGGGTAGACGGAGGAAAAGCATAGAGCTGCACTGCAACAACGGCAAAAAGGGCAAGAGAGAGACACAGGAATCCAAAATTACTGGGAAGTGTTGGGATAAGCTTGATTTATTATTATTTTTTTTTTTTTGGAGGCAGAAGGAGAGAGGAGATTGGAAAGAGGAATAAAGCAGATGGACGGGGAAAGGTAGAAGAAGAGGAAGGAGAAGAGAGATGAGCCTCTCTCTGCAGATTACACACATGGCCTTATTGCCGCTTGTTGTTTTGCGGCAGAATAATCATGGGAGACATTTGATTTCGTCTCTCATTGAAAAACATGGGTTTTCATAAGTGCGCAGCCAAACGCTTCAATCACAACTGCTTGGCATTTTGTAAACAGGAGCTTTGTAATGAGGACTCACTTGTTCATTTCGAGTCACCTCCAGGAAAACAGAATCAAATCAAGAGTTTTTAGCTGCCGACTCCTTTGTCACGAAAATGTCGATTCCCCCCTCCACCCCCCATTTTTGAACAAGAACAGGCAATTTAGAGAAAAGCAGAAAGGTGATTTTCCTCAAAAATTCCTGCGGCTCACAAAAGTATTCATACGCCTTTTGAACTTGTTTTTCCTTTTACATCAGAACCACTTGAGTTGCATAAAATCTGAATGAAGTGCACCAAACAAGTTAAAGCAGTGCTTAACTGCAAAGTGAAACCAAAGGGGGGGGGGGGAGACACGTTTTTCCACAACTACCAGCCCAAAAAGTGCGGCATGTGTCGAGCCCCTTTTACTGACACCCACAAATTAAAACTGGAGTCGCCAGTTGCTTTGTGAGGTCGCATAAACTGCAGGCACTGTGGGTAATTTAATCACAGTATAAATAGGGGAAATAATTAACCAGAGAAGCTGCCCACGGGCAAATTTTACATCTCGATGTGCAGCAGTTGATGGGACGACGATTTAGCTGCGCACTCCATAAAACTGTCCTTTATTGAACAGAGGCAAAATAATGAATGAAAAGGCTAATGAAGGGAACACAACAAACATGTAGAGGACGTTGCTGTGGTCACATGGGACTGCATTTTGGCGTTTTATTGCAAAATATGACTGTTTCTATTAGTAGGTTTATTGCTAAATTAAAGAAAAGCGTAACAATCAACCCTCGTCTCTCACTCATAACAGCCAGAGCTACACTGCCATTTATGCCCTTGCCTGTTGTCTTTAGTTCACATTAAAACAGAGCTTTTTCTGCGGCGCTTTGACCGCGTGCTTTAAAAATAGAGCCGTGTCTCCGGGTCAGGAACAGATGAAGTCTGTATGCAGCACATTTTTCAATTAGCCATAATTGAGCCGCTCCTGTTTGGTTAGTAGGAGGAGAGGGACTGCTACGAGCGACGCTGCCAATCTCAGCGGCGACAAAAAGATTTTGTTATTACCCCGGCATTATTATAATGGCGACTTTAAGTGCAAAAGCGCCGCAAATTTCCTCCCTCTTTTAGCAGTGAAATACACCCTGTCGCCTCCAGATAGTACGTGAAGTTTCTTTCTGCTGCAGCATCATTATCTACCTCGGCCATTTTTCTCCCCTTAAATCTGCGGAATTAATTTTCTTCAAATTAAAACTTTCACCTTTTTCTTGGTCTTGGTTCAACTCTGAATTATTAATCAGGAGAAAAAGCAAATTATTATCAGTATAATAAAGTACACTCCATATATAGCAAGTGCTTTAATTGCTAACTGACAGACAAGAAAAGGTCTTCTAATACAGTATTAGAGTTTGATGCAGATACTAAATAACAAATAACATGAACTGAATAATGGTAGCTCCGGTAAACTGCATTTATCTATTTTAATATAGTCTTTTTATTAAGATCTATCTAAATATAAAAACGTATGCCACTGTAAAAACATCTTCCCCATATCTCAGACACAATGTTTGGTAAAAAAATAAAATAAAATACAAAATTTAGATCAAAAGACAATCGTTTCTTAGTCCATAAATGTTCAACATGCTAATACGGCAAAACAGCAAAAACTACAAGAATGAGACAAAAGGATTTTTAGAATAATACCTCGAGATTATTCCTTTTAGGACTCCTTTTCACAAGATCACTGGCTTTTATATCAAGTTTTCTAATAAGGAACGTGTAAGCTATAAATCATTTAATATACAGTAAATATTATGATTACATCAATGAAGCTTTATCTTCCTCAAATGTTTAAGAGATTAAACAGCAGCTGTTTCTTTTATTGCCTGAGCGGTAATGGTTTCCACAAGTCTGCATTCATTCTCCATTGGAAACCACTGGTGTACTGTCCAGTTGATGGTGGAAGTGTTCAATAACTCCATTAATGTCTTGAGTTTTAACTTAGATAAACACCAGAATAGTGGGATATAGATTTCATCTGGGCAGAAGGATGTTAGCTCCCGGCGCTGTTGCCCGGGAGTAAAAAAGAAACAAAAAACAAAAAAACAGAAAACTTGCTTGCAGGTGTACATCGTGTGTGTGTACTCTGAACAGATAATAATCCATAATGTCACCCAGGGGAGGAAAATTAGAAGGAAAAAACTGTTATTTGTTTCAAAATGAGCACAAAGTGGTTTCTGGCAAACAAAACTAAACTTTGCTCAGCAGCTGCTGTTTCCAAGTCCACCCTACTCCATGGATCAATAATTGAAGTAAGTCGTCCAGCTGCCTGCTCAGAAGTTCACAATGCTGCTCCTCCTTCTCAACAAGCTAGCTACGCCATGCCGAGGCTTACGTTAATTGAAAATTTAAAAAATAAAAAATAGAAAAATCCAGGGTTCAAAAGTCTTCCTGCAGCAAGAGCTTGTTTTAGTTAATTAGTTTTAAATAATTTTATTTTAAATTAACTTGAGGCTTTCTTTTTAGCCAAGTTTCTTAATCAATGTGTATTCTCATAATAACCACGAATTATTTTAAGATCAGTGGGGGGG
>NW_015113011.1:246183-262729 GCF_001443285.1 Poecilia latipinna
TGAACATTTTTTTAAAAATGATTGAAATTTCTTAATCACTAGATATTGATAAAAATCAGGGGGGGGGGGGGGGAACAAACATTTCCATCACTTTACTGGTGGCAACTGATTCATACTGAAAGTGTCGTCTTTTAAGAAATACCCAGACTATGACGTTACACATATGAATTCACGTGTTATTACTGAACATCAAGGCTAACGTCAAAGACGGTGAGTGATGAAATACGCGGTAAATAAAACCAAGTCACTTTGCATTAGGATCATGTCCTGGAAATGTTGAAACAAATGTTGCTTCTCTCAAAATCACTTATTGTCATTCCAAGAAAACAGCAACCAAAAAAACATAAAACATGAAACATGAACATATATTTTAGACTATTGCAGACATGATTAATGCCAATACACTTTTGAGGAATATTCTTATAACTTATTTGGGTATAATCTATTTTTTTCTACCATAGTTTCTCTCCTGTGTCCTCTGTCTTTAAAATCAAACAGGAAAAAAAAATTACTCATTTGTCATGTCTTAGGTTATTTTTCTTTAATTGGAGGGAGGTTTTCTGCACATTCAAATAACTATTTTCCTCTGCAAATGAAATCATCAGTTAAATATTTGCTCAGATTAACTTGATCAAGTAATAAAAATTTTTTTGATGACCTGACAAAAAACCCCAAACTCAAGAAATCTGGAACGATCCAAATGTAGCATCATACATTTTTATAAAGAGACTTGTTTTGCTTTTGACTTTTTCCACAACTGCTTTGTTATTTGCTCTTTTTTTTATCATCTATTTGTGTGAATTTCTGTGCAGTTTGCTATAGGACTTGATCTTTACCAGTAAACATATGTGCATTAAGGATCTACATTCTCAAAAACCAGCAGGGAAAATATTCTGCAGCGTTGATCTTCCATCTAATTTTCCTCCACCCCTCTGGAGACATCTCATAAAAAGAAAACGAAATATGAGTCTAATCAATGCCCGACTTACGAAGAGTAATTACCACATACACCTGGAGAGAATTGTGAGATTTGTCACCGAGGAAATACTGATGTCATTAATGACTCAATTCACTGTGAAATTTGTACCGTGAAACTGTTTCTTTTTTTTTTTTCTTTTCTGTGCAGCAATGGAAATGAACTTGCTCACATGTACTTAATTTAATATTGTTTGTGTGAACATAGAGCTTGTTTTTATGTTCCCCTTAAGGATCTTTTTTTTTTTTTTACATGCACTGAGCATAGTGCTGAATATCTACGCTGAACAACAAAAGACTGGCTGCACCTTTTATTTTGATCTCTTCATTAAAAAAAACACATTCGACAGCACAACATAAAAAAAAAAACACCCCGGGCATTTCTCGAATATGTGAATATGTACTTAAATATGGATTTGTTACATGCAATTAATGAGGTGGTGGGGTTTTTCTTTGAAAAACATACAATTTCCTTGTTTGTCACAGAAACACATATAGAAGTCTTCATTCGTTTAATCTTTAGTTATTTTTCCATACCCATAGCTGTATTATTTTATAGTTAGCGATGCTAGTTTAACATATGGTGGTCTCATAATACAGTACCTGAGATTCTGTGAAGTAGAAGTAGTTCCACAGAAGGAACTACTTCTCCACAATTTCCTCCCCTCTAAGTTTGTTTCCTTCAAGGCAGCTGGGTTCATAAAGTTGTTAAAATGTATACAGCCACATAAGATGCACAACACTCTCAGGATTTGCCCTTTCAAATAGCAGACATCAACATATAGAAAATATACTACTACTACAGTGGTTTCCTTATATATGCATTAAGTTAAAATGACTTGTGGAAGTCACATTGTCATGTATACTGACTTTTTAAAAAAATAAAAACTCAGTTATTGGGTTCAATCGAGAAGAAATATAGCAAATTCTGTGGATGTTGATGTCTTATCCTATTTTTGGAGACTGTTGTTTCTATTGATGCACCTCCATTGTTATGTGCATTGGAAAAAAAAGAGTATAATTCTCATGGGCTTTGTTAATTTTGCTGCAACATTACTGCTGTTTTTTTTACATTTATCTATCATTTTACTGATAGATAAATCATTACATTTTACATTTATCCTATCATCTGTTGATAAACATTCTGCACACAGTATATTTTTTGCTTATTTATGTAACATTATTTGAGTTAAAACTGCCCAAGTAGTTAAATAATTCTTAGTTAAGTTAACAAGAACTAAGAATTTCTAGTTAAGAAGAATTTGATGGCGTCGCTATCATTTGGAGCCACTTCAAGCATTTAGCATGCAGAGGCGAGTGCATCTTCAATATCTACACAGCTTAGCATGAGGCGTCCCCATTGGAAGGGTCAATTTATCTCACAGTGGACACAAACTGTTCTGTTAATGAATGTCCAAGATGCTAATGGTGATTCTCAGACTGCTTCTGTTGAATCAGAGCTCCATTTTTTTTTTTATAAAATGCGTCAACATCTCTATTCCTTTTGTCTTTTTGTGCATAGTTTTCTCTGCAAACATCAAAAAGTATGAAATGCCATTCTGCCACAAGACTGTTTCAGTTAAAACCACAAACAGGCTTAGTATTTTGTTTGGGGAAAGTCGTTCTGTAGTTTTCTAGGCTCCTGTGCAATAATCGAAAATCTAAAATAAATAAATAAATAAATAAATAAAATAAAAAAAACTCAATATGAATGCGTTCACACACTCACGCAAACTCCAAGCTATAATGAGTTCTGTGTTGTGAACTTGTGAAATGCCATGGCTTCCTTCAGCGTTACTCGCAGTCAATACAGTTCTGACAGTGAATTGCCCGGAGCTTCATTCTGATAACACTGCGTTGCGAATCTCTAACAATTTGTGTTCTGTCTTTTATTCAGGATGTTTGGCCGTCCGGTGTCTACAGAAGCAATCCTTTTAAAAGCCTCCTCCATAACTATATACAGATGGTGCAACCCAGAAGATTAAAAGCTGCCTGTCCGTGTTTGTGTGGTAATATGTATGTGTGCGCAGGCGTTCCCCTTCCATCCCCTCATCCTTAACTTTATATCTTTCTCCATTCCCTTCCCCCTACCCATTCCATTCCTCTCCCCTCTCTCTCCTCGGCGTGTTAGAACAAGAACACAAGCGATGTCAGATCCGTTGAGAAATGCCAACCATTTGCAAAGTAATGAAGGGAAGGACAATGAGTGGAAGCAGCCACCAGAACAGCCAGAGTGGTGGTGAAAACACGCGGCCTCGGGGAGCGTTCGGCGACTCTCTGTGTAATCAAAAGTGACAGAACAACAGTGGCATTATGGATATTTGATCACAGCCAAAGACGCGCCACACAGCGAGTATGTGTGCTCTATGTTAACTTTGCTGCAACACACTCCAAACAGTATTGCAACACCCCCCCCCCCACCACCACCACAAACAGCCTTAAAATAGGCAAGGATGGAGCCACATATACATATATACGCAAAGCTTCAGCTTAACATTTCGTGACGCAGTTGCCTTCCTGCAATTGAAAAAGAAGGGAATTTTGTGACATTTCCCCCAGCAAGCCTCCAAGTCTTTGTATCCCTAAAAATAAAACATTACTTTAAAAAACTCATTGGCAGTGGAGCACATTTTTTCCCGCTCTCTTCTCCAAGAGCACGAAAAGAGCCTGAAAATCAAATTCAATATGGTTCCTGGTGTCAGAGTAGTCAGAACTGGGATGTAATGTGGCAATATATCATCATTACAGAATCCCTGTGAAAAGAAAAAAAAAAAGAGTTTGAATAATGAAACTTCTTTTTTGCACTTTGCACAGGAACACCTTATTATAAATCACATCTAACTCATCATAGGGCCGCTCATTTCTCTCCCTCCTCTAATTCTCTGCTTCTCTCTGGAGGGCGAGGAGGAATTCGTATATATGAAACCCAGCAGATGCCAAAGGTGATGTTTTGACAGTGTGAGTGAACAGGAGAGAACAAGGGGTTGGTGGAGGTGGAGAGGGGGCTTCTGACACGGGATGATGAATGCATGGCGGAGGTGTAAATGACTTCCATCCGATTTGATATGGAACACTCTGCCTGTCCCTCTTAATCTCAAAGACCTGGTAACGTTTTCATTGGCACTGTCAGGCACACCGTGCTAAAGGTGGAGGGTGTTAGCGCCTGCTGCTATATGGATAAACCCATATGCAGCTTCTAACATTTCAATTCAGCATATGGAGCGCGGTATAGAATAGTAAAAGGCTTTTGGAGGACGCTGTGCATTTGTATAATGTTAAAACAATATTGCCGCCTATGAACTTAGAAGTTGCTACAGAGAAGTAAACGTAGCTCCTAGTTAGCTAGCATAGCTACGGTTTGGATGACAGGAATTTGTATTAGCGTAGATGAGGAGCAAAAATATCAAAAAAGGTTTCCAGATTTCTTCACTTTTGCTTTTTTTTATCACCCTTAAAATCAGGCAAAGATAACACAAGTGATGTAAAATTTGCATTTTATGCTTATGGATCAAAATCAAGCTGTATGTAGAGCTTCAAAAAGCAAAAACACATTTCACTGAAAAATCTCTTTCCGATTTCTTTAAGCTATCATCAAGAATGGTGGGGCTGCTCAGTACAGAGTCCTTTTTTGACTTTCAAAAACAGAAACAGCGGGTAAAGCACTTTCCCATGGCACTGAAAATGCATTCATACAAGCAATTTCCATACCTCTCCATTTATATTATTGTGAAACACACACACACACACACACACACACACCTTCCGCATGTTGAGCTCTGGGAGCTGTTGCCAGTAATATGGAGAGGATGCAGAGGCTCCGGCTGACCTGGGATCTGCCTTGTTATGAATCTTTTATCACATCACCTCTGCAACAGTTGCTCTCCTTTCACCCCGTCCGATCTACTTTCCCTCGCACTGTCCCTCCTCCTTACCGTCATGCACTTTGAGGGCCCACATAGACAACACAAAGACGAAATTTAAATGCCCTGAAAACTTGTCACCCTGCGTCTGAGCCTCGGCATAAAAATATTCAGAAACGAGCAAAAAGGGCAAATTAAGTTTAAAACTTGAGGGACACAAGAGCGAGCGCATAATGGGCTGCGGCAGCAAGTAGGGAGAGGGGGTTGAACTCCTGAAAGCCCCACCAGGCAGGCCTTACATCTTAACCTTCACATGCGCAGCCAGCCAAGACACCGAAGCCTTTGGCCCCACACCAAGACACTGCAGAGGGATCGAACGAGACTGTCAGCCTGTATCAGCCTCCGGAATACTGCGGGGAAGCCTTCGCGTTGCCTAGGGTCTGCTTGAATGCCGTTGATAAGGGAGGTTCCCATGCAGAGGCGTTTAGGGTGGCGGCCATGATCAGAGCAGGTCGAATTATATAAATGAGTGACTTTATTATCTCTCTTTTCGAACAGAAAACACTAGATTTCTCTTTTAAAAAGGAAATGAGATTATTCCATCTCAGGTCCTTTGGGCTACATTTTCAAATCAGCAGCCTGGTTTGTCCTTACAGTCACAGTAATGGGGATTCAAGGAGAAAAATATATTAGACAGCAGGGGCGAGTGTGACGAGCCTGTGAAAACAGAATTAATATTTCACTTTTGTGCATTTTTCATTTTATTTTCTTTTGAAGCCGCAACCGTGGTAATGAAGCCGTTTTCTGGAGATCTTATTATACCGATGTAATATTTTTATATACAGGATGAGCGACCGAAAGCAACTGAAGTATAAGTATCCCCTCTCTACTTTCAAGAATCTCTTGAGCCTTCTAATACAACTAACACATCCAGGACCTGATACACCAAAGGATTGCTTTTGTTTTCCGCTAAATGGAAGTGAAGTAGAGTTTGCACGCTAGCCTAATTCTCAAAGCCCACTCAAAGGGAGTTTAGAACCTCAGACCACGCTGCCAAGCAATTAGCTTCTCTCTGCAGCTGATGGCATTTGCCCACATTTAAAGCCCAGCCTGCATAACAACATGAAAACACTTGGTACTTGAGAAGAAGTCTATTTTTTTTTCTAGATTTTTTTTCCACCTGACAGCAAATGTTTCACATTACTAGGTACATTGTTGCAGAATAAAATCATAATAAAGTCTTGATTTTCCAAAAAAAATAAACTTCCATTTGTTTTTGTTTTTTTGTCACAGTGCTCAATCTTACTTGTTGGTCAGATTTGCTGGATGTCTTCACATTTACAGACACGCCTGTCAAATTCACGGAGTTTAAAACCAACACTAGATTAGCTCGAATTGACAGTTCCCTCGGATGTCGTCCATAAAAACTACATATAAATAATAAAGTCTCGGCAAAAAGAAGACATGACTTTCCCCTCAACGGTCACTTGTTCTGTTCTCGACTCTCGCTGTGTACTCGCTGTACTGAAACGAGGAGCTGGATGGCATCCAGCTGTCCGGACGCGACAGCCGCACGTCCCACCGGCTGCACTTACAGTCACGTCAAGAGCGGCCTTCTAACATCCCGTCATTCTCCACTGTACTGTCACTTTATCCCGCGGCAGTCAGCTGAGAAGGTGCGCTGTTCAATTATCCCTCTCTCTTTGCCGGACGAGTGCAGCGACCTTGGCCACCCCGCCTTAACTTTAAATGAACAACAGAGGGGACTTTTATGTGAACTGCGAAACAGCGCCGCACATGACAGGCAATTACTCTCGGAGATGTCAGTCTGTCAAAGGGTCACTCCCGACGCCATTGTTGTTATGCGCGGCTCCTCCTGTTCGGCCCGACTTTTGACAGGCATTTCTTTAGAGTTTAGGCCGCGCGTTGCCGACCGAGTCTGGACAGAAACTCGATACGGGCCGTCGTCGGTGGGAATGAACTTGAGGAGAAGGTGAAGGATGCCATGTAATCGAAATGAAAATGTAGGAATTGTGGGAGCGAAAGAGAGTTTTTTTTCTTTTTTTTTTTTTAGTCAGGAGGGATGGAACAGTTTTGTCCTGGGCTGCTGTGAAATCGCCATGGTTTATTCATACCCAGCGTCTTTCGATTTCTATTTACATGTATGAGATTTCTTTCTACAGTTTGCTGCGTTCGAGTCCTGTGAGACACTTCAGACGGCATGATGGAGTCTAGTGTGGCAGACGCGAAACCTCGGTGGAGAAGCGCTGGATTGCTTTGGGAAAGAAAGAAAACCCAGCTGTTTTATAATTACAAACAGAAAGCGGGCGGTTTCTAAAAGTCCACAGCATCCCTCCTTTTTACATTTTTTGTCAATGTAACTGCATCTCATTTCCCTATTGGGCATCAGATTGCTGCTTATTGCTTCCATAAAGAGCAATAAGCTCTTCTCCCTTGGGCCCCAATTAAAACTTCCTTTGGCAAAGTGGAATCTTTTTATCCCTCACTTTCTTTTTTCCTATTTTATTTATTTATTTATTTATTTGCCACATTTCATAACAAACTGCAGAAGAAGAAAAAAACGTATTTATAGCAGCCTTTTAGAAACTTACAGCCAAGTGAGGGGGGGGAACGAGAGGATGAGATAGGCGGAAGACGAAAAGAGCAAGAAAGCTATTAGTCACGCATTAGAGACAAATTATGGAATAATTTAAATGTTAAAAACTCCATATCTGTTTTTTAGTATCCAAAGTAATTCTGTTTTATTAAACCTTTGAGAATTACTTCACTGCTTATGTAAACTAGTGAATGCAACTGGCTGCGAGATGCCAGCAACATAAGAGGCTTCGAGAAATTTAAAATAAGACATTTGGTGTTCAGCGGACAGTGGCTGTCACACTCAGTGGAAGTTTCTGCCAAATCATACAATGCCGAGCAAAAGTATTTACACCCCCTTGACTTTTTTTTCACATGCAGTCTCATAATAACTGCAACTGAAAATGTATTTTATTGAGATTTCATGTGATCGACCACAAATGGGAGCAGGAAAACATACGTGTACTTTTCTTTTACGGATAAATGTTCTCCATCTTCTTCTTTACAAGATATATCAGCCCCAGTCGTGTTAGACGAGAAGCATCTCTGAACCTTTCTTTTTTTTTTTTTCCCATGTGTTGCAAAATTCTCCGTTAGATTTAGGTCTGGACTTTCTCAAGACCCTTCTAAAACATGAACAAGATTTTTGGCAGCTATTTTAGCACGTAAATATGATAAAAGACTACCGGCCACATTATTTTACCATACATATTTCATACGGTAAAATTCTGGCCACCACAGCTGCTGGCATATTACCCTAAATAGAGACCTTTTTTTTTTTTCCTTTACAGTGTACAACTAGAGTGGTGGTGCTGCTTCAGAATATTTAGATCCCGTCTTCTCTAACCAGCTTCCCTGTTTCTCTAAAAAAAAAAAAAAAAAACAACAGATTCTCACATGAGATGTGAATCTTTATTCACTGCTGATCTCTTGTTGATCTGATGATTTGGGCCATGTCTGGGTCAGTTACATCACACACCTTTCATTTTTGGATGAAGGGTTAAAAAACGCATGTCAAGTGTCCAAAGACTGGAATGTTCTTCAGTGAGCTAACCCTGGACAAAATCTCTCCACATTTGACCCCTGACTTGTCTGCTGTGCTCCTCGGTCACCGATGTTCACTGGCGTGCTACAACAAAACCTCTCAGGCCTTCAATGAACACGTGAATTTAAACTGAGATGATTTTGCATCTATTATTTAATTAAGGTGACTCCTGAATGCGGTTGACAGAATTTATTTAGGGGTATCAGAATGAAAATGCATTTGCGTGGAAGTTTTCAGATTCGTAGTTCTAAATAAAAAGGGAAAAGCATCTGTCATTTTCCTTTAACTTTATATTTACATGCCACGTTGTGTTGGTCTAATTACACACAAATCCTTAAAAAAATACATTAAAGTCTGTGGCTGTAGGGTGATAAATTGTGAAAGTTGCAGCCGTTCAAGTTTAAAGTAAATTTTCAGTGAACTGATTTACTGCAGGTTCAGGCAGTGCTGGTTTATATCTGGACCTGCATACTAATGTCTCCACATTATACATTTTCACTGCTTTGATGGAGCACACTAAGTTGTGCAATAATTAGAGATGCTTTTGGAGTGCCTGCAAAGTTATATGGCTGTGCTTTTTCTTTTTGTTTTTTTTATCCCCATTTCTTTCCAATAGTTTCCTAAGATTACAGCTCAACCTGTGGGTCCGCAGCACACAAATCTCATCAAGACTTTAGAATAAAGCCCACAAAAAGCCCACAGTGTTCCACGGAGATAAGTCAGTGCCAGCTGAGGAAATAAAACGGAGTCCAATGAAAAACAGTTTTCGCTCAGTTTTTCCAATTCGTGGTCTCAGGATTGTAAACAGGACGCGACGGTTCAAACACGAACTCTGTCATGTTTGACAGCAAAGACGCGTTTGGCTCGGTAAAGATGGACAACGCTCTTTCGACCAGTATTGTCAGATCCTTAAAGCAAAGCTGAGTCTCGAACACTGCCCGCTTTCAACTGCAAAAAAAAGTAGATAATGGGCCAGATTAGTGTCTGTTTTCCTATTGTTAAAATGAGGTTAAGCTATGATTCATCAGCTCTCTAATACATCCGTGTAGATCTGTCGTGAGGCATGCCATTCCTAGGGGATTAAATTAAAGGCAACCAAAGTCTAGTTGAATACAGTTCAAGCTCTTAGAGACATTTCATGCCGTTTGCAGAAGGGTTTACAAATCTAAGAGTTTGGTTTGCAAATCAAAAGCTGTTTGGCTTTGAAATGGAGGATTTGGCCAGTTTTTATGGTCACAACCCACAAAAACTGACAACTCTGCTGCTCAACACGCACACATTTCCCTTGCAAATATGGTACCATTTGAAAATGAAACATGGCTAAACTGGTTAAAGATTTATCACCAAGAAGCATTGCTACGACATATAAATAATCAAACACAAATGGCCTTACTTCTTTTGCTAAGAATGGCAATTCTGTCAAAGTTCAAAAGTTTGAGGGTTATGTCAGACCCAAACTCGAGCTACAGATGTTTTCATCTTTCAAGTAGGACTTTAAACAAAATGTTTTATTCTACTGGTAAAGTCTCCAACTTCATACGTCGACACGGAACAAAACTTCCATCTGATTCCGAGTGATTCTGGTGTCGGGCTCCCTCCGCACGGCAACCGAGTCGCTCGAGCACACTACAGAGGCTCCAAACTTTTCAGCACGAGTGTAGCTTCCACTGTAACTTTCCGCGGCTCGGGCACACTCTGTCACTCCGAGATTGGCATATTTACGACTGTGATCCAGAGCTATTTCACTGCAGCGCAGATAAGAGAGCCACCATTGCTCCACATAAATGAAATCAGGGAGTGTATCTCACACTGGTACATGACACGCAATGAAATATAGAAGAAACCATGCAAACTGGGTGGCTGCGTTGCAACTGAGCTCTCTCCGTGTGTGTGTATATGTGTGGCTGCGTGGTGGAGACAATGTGACGGCTGGGATCAGATAGCAGGGAATGCATCCCAGACTGGATTTAGAGTCTCACCGATAAATGGATGGAAAAGGAAGATGGCCTTAGATATTTATTGACTGTAATGCTTTTGCAAGCTCGGATGGTGCCGAAAGAGCGTATGTGCCATTTGTCTTATGCGGTTGTGCTAGACTGGACTTCTTGCTCAACACAGTTTGATGAAATTAAGATAATACAGATGGGACGGCCTGCAGTAGGTTTCTGCAATGGAGCGGACCCTAAAGCGAGGGACTTACAACTTTTAATCAGATCGGGCAACGTTTTGAAGAAAATTGAACTGCTTTGCTCTTAGTCATATGAAAGTTAGAAATAAATGTAGCATATATTTAGCAGTAATAGAGCACATTCGTCATCTATCACTCTCATCAGGAGTATACAAAGAAATGTATATACTCTTCCTGTCTTGACTGAGTCCTATGCACCTAGGACTGCTTGTCAAAGAGTAGCAAAATTGTTTATTTCAAGGAGTTTATGTCCCTCATAAGTATTTGTCTGTAGTAAGTCTGAAGCATCCTGGGAGAGAGTCTGATTAGCTACAAGGGGGCAAGCCCTGAAGAGACCTTTCCCAAGACCTTCTCCTGTCTTCCTTCTCTCGCTGCTGAAAGCAGGACAAGGGAGTCTTATGAGGTTGTTTTGAATGTGGAAATCAGCGTAAGGCATCAGCGCTACAAGGTCGGGAAAAACACACGACTTTTTAATATATTACTAAAAGTAAAAATTTCCAAGTTTTTCTACCACTTTATGGGTAAAGAGTAACAAGACTGCTAATATATTACGTTCTCAACTACATTGGCTTTTTTATCATCTTGCTACAACCGCAATTTTCAATGTATTTCGTTTAGATATTATGCAATAGAATAGACTTTAGATTTATGGCCTGAGCCCGACTCGAAATTTGTGCTGGGTTGGTTCAGACTTATTTTCTTGATGGTTGGAACGGTGTTGTGTGGCGCGTTTAATAAGCCTGCAATACAGCACAGAGAAAACCAAATGGCAATGCATGACATGAAGCTGCACTAGCATACTTATTGTAGTTTAAATAGAGGAGTAGACAGTTTAACCTGTTGAAGAAATAAAGTAAGTAGGGTGCAGAAGTTGTTCAGACTGTAAAGAACGCGGCGGTGGTGATAGGATCCTACATCCTGTATGATTTGCACTTGACTCACCCTGCTGCTGCAACAGGTGACAAGATGGAGCTGGAGGACATTGAACAAAAGATAAAACCAGGTGAAGTTACACTGCTCACTTTATTAGTGGTCTAAAAATGAAAGTAATAATAAAAATAATATGTTGGGTTATTAATGAAGTTGGATCAGGCTCAGACACAATGCCTAGAGGGATTTTTTTGTTTTTGTTTTGTTTCTATGTTTATGTAATAGATGTGTGGATTTGACGTTGGATTTGAATGTATTGGTGGATTTATTTAAGTGAAAATTCAATAAAAATATTCAAATAATTGTGAAGTGGAAGGAAAATTATGGTTTTCCAGATTTTTTCTTTTTTTTATTTATTTATTTTTTTTTTTTACAATTAATAATGTTTCGAGCTTCCTTGAATCCAGACCCATCTTTCTCTCCAATTACAGATGAATATCTTTTGGGGTACGTATGGGGCTGATGGCAAAATGGCAATAAATCGTCTTATTTCGGCTTTATTTCAACAACATTTTTTGCCACTCTTACATGAATGCCAGATTTCTGGAGTGCACAACTAATTGTCACACCTGAGTCGTGGAGCTCTGCAGCTCCTCCAGAGTCACCAAAAGCTTCTTGGCTGCTTCTGCTTGGGGCTCTCCTTGCCATGCCTGTCGACTTAGGTGATTATCACATAAAATCGCAAAAAAAAAAAAAGAAAAAAAAAGAAAAAAAATGAATTTAAGTTTATGGTTGTCAATGTGAAAAATCCCGTGAGGTGTAAATACTTTTGCGAGAAAATGTAAGCACAAGGCTAAATACAAATATCTGTGACTGACTAAAGCTGGCATGTTATGCAAGTATGGGGGCACTAAAGCGTTGTTTTTCTAAATCAAGGATAGTTTGGGTTTTTTAATAATTTACCAGGCTTAGAGACGTGGGAGCTGTGCTTAGAAGGTTTTAGAAATCATTTTAAAAATGTAATGCTTGCATTTTACTTTTGAAAATATTTCTAACAATTCGAGAAGCACAAGGAAAGTTCACAAGAAACAAAAAACAATTAGATTAGGGTTTGAGGTTATAAGAAAACACTACTTAGACTCTACACTTTAATAATGGATTTATAGTCTTTGGTACATCTTAAATTAGTGAAACTACCTCAAATGCACTTTATCCAGTGTGACTGCATTTATGAAAACATGACTTTTAAAGGAAGAGCTTTTCCGAGAGTTCGGCCTCTGTTATCATGTTCTACATTCGTAAACATATTTGATCCCACATTGTCATGTAGCACAGAAATGTTTTGATGCAAACATTTGTTCTGTAAAGAAAAAAAAAAACAGTTTAACTCTTAAAGCAACAAACAAAAGGATCTCAGTCAAATCCTCGTTCCCACTTAACCCTGCAGATCTTGGCTAAATGCTTCGACCCGGGCTCTCAAACATTTGACAGATTCTCTAAAAGTCTCATTAAGCAGCAAGAGGAATTCATAGCAGGAAGCGTTAACTTGCTAGGGCGCGCCTATATATAACACTCACAAGGCAGTGCACTGCAAAAACATTCAGGGAAGCACACAAACTATAATGGACTAGAGCATTTGCATGAAGATAAGTTCATCCCTTCCTCAACCTCTTGTCAGCTGCTGATTTCCCCCACAGCTACTCCTATTACTGCCCCAACCAGGAAACCTGTTATACATCTTGACATCCTGGGCGTCTGCAGCTATGCCGCACAGTAAGTGGACGGAATACTAAACAGGCTTACACAAAGCCTCTATATAAGCTGCGGCTCAGAAACAGAGTTGAGTTATACATGCATTTAGAGATCACTGCGAGTGTTTGTGGTGGGAGATTCACTGTTTAGACTCGGCTATCATTCACGCCTCCTCTTCACCCCCCACGCCCTCCTTTCCTCTCTCTCTCTGTGTATCTGATCCCCTCTGTCAACTGCACTTGTTCAGGTTTGGATGTATTATTGTTTGCTCCCTCCCTTCGCCGTCTTCGCGCAGTCCTCCTGATTGCAATCGGAAGTTTCAGGCTTCCGGCATTAAGTATGCAAGCCCTGCTGCATGTAGCGCTTTGACTATCGGCAATCAACAAATGCCACCGACTCGTACCTTCCTCCTACACACACACACACACACACACACACACATAGAAAAAAAAGTTTAACACACTGGCTGACCAAAACAAAAACTCAGAACAACTTGATAAATGTTAGCTTAAGTCAGGGGTATCCAACCTGCGGCTCTGGAGCTGCGAGTGGCTCTCTGGACCTTCCACAATGGCTCTCAGTAACTAAAATGAACCAGTTTTTGTTTTTGAATACATTTTTAATATGAAATTCTGGTTTTTAACCTTGTTTGAATTGTTTCCTGCAATATTTGAAAGAAATCACCCCAAAGAATGACACTAAAAGTACCAGCAATATGTCATTAAAGATGTTTTCATTGTCATTGTTTTAGAATCCATAAGGGTTTTAAATCCTAAAAATAGAAATAAATCACTGGCTTTTTAAAAATGACAACAAATTTCCTGAGATATTTTTCTACAAGGTTGTCTCTCTTATTTTTTTTTTTTTTTTTTCAAAATGTCATGCAGTATTTGCCGTTCTAAATGAGTTTTATCTCTTTCCCGAGAGCCTTCATGTTTGCAAAGGTTGCAGACCTCTGGCTTAAATATATCTAACTGGATGCCCTTTTAGAGTGTTGAGGGAAGATTGTGCTAAATATATCTCTTTTTTGTATGTGTGTATGTGCGTGTGCGTGTGTTTGCAGAGTTGTGGTTTAAAATAGTTATTTGCACTGAAATCCAGAAATGCATTAAAAAAATAAATAAATAAATTTGAGAAACAACAAAACACAAGCACATGGCAGACAGAATAGACAAAAGACGTCAAAGAAGTGATAGCAATGTTGCTACCTTTTTAAATTCTTAAAGAGATTTAAATTGAGATCTTGACAGGAAGTAGTTGGAAGTCAGGAGAAATGTCATCTGATTGCAGCAGTTTGGAGACTTAACAAACCGGTACTCCTGACAGTATTTACAAGCCCTCTGACACAAGCTTAGCCTGCCTGCAATTTATCACGATGGCAAATGTCAGCTTGTAATCTGAAACCGCTCCAGTACCAACCAGCCTTGTTAGTCTGATTTGCTCAGCCATGCATCAGCACATGGCTGCCAAATGACTCATTTTCTGGAAGCGTAGAGGGGAGTTTAGTTTGCACTCGCCAGCTTTTAATTGAGGTAAATGTTTTAAATGAGTTACACTGATTAATTATTGACGTTTAAAAGGTTTTCAGACATTTTGTAAACACAGAAGACATATTTGTGGAGATTTAAGTCGCCTAAAAGAACGTCCAGATGAACTGATACGACTTGTGCGGCAATCACAACCTCCATTTAAGATACACACGCTTAATGACTGTCATTAAGTGTGTTTTATTAGAAAGCAGGATACAAAATGATATTCTGAATGTAACATAAAGCACATATATCTTGTTTTTCATAAGTCCTGATGTTGCACAACAATTTGTTAACATGGTGTACACAACATATTCAAGAAGGATTACTTTTTGTTGTTGCATCTGCATTCTGTAATAATACATAATTTTTTTAAGGTGTTGTTGCCAAGAACTCTGTAGTAGCTTACAGAAATGCTTGCACCTGTGCACACTTTTCTCCAGGATCCGTTTCACTTTGAAGGCAAATAAAGTAACTTTGTCGCAAACCTCTCATATCAGCCCGTGATGAAGTGCGCACATTTAGTGTTTCATAATTTAGTAATACATTCTGTAACAACATAGTCCCTCAGAAATGTGACTTTTCTTGCACACGTATGCCCACCTTCCACTCTGACAAGACTTTTGCAGAAAGCCTTCAGCGTGAGACTGAACTAAACCAACACTTTACTCCTCAGAATTTGTCCCTGGGCATTACAACCCTGCAGTGTTTATGACCCCGGAGCCCATATAAAAAACACTTTATTTAGATGGATGTCAATAAATTTCAAATGGGCCTCTTAAAAGTCAATCATCTTATTCGGCTAGTTCAGAGCCCACTGCGCTTCTGAAAAGAGCGAGCTCTCATAAATTCACGATCAATTAAACTTTGTATTGGGAGTTGTTGAGGAAACTCCATAAAACTTTTTTTCTTTTTTTTTTCTCTTCTTCTTAAGGTGATTAGCCAATGTCTTGAATCATTTGATAAAAATCTGAGTTTGGATGGGAACTATTGGCTTTGGAAAAAAAAGAGGTTCAGGCTTAAAAATATTAGCAGTTATAATTTTAATCTTTAATTAAGCAAAAATTACACAGAGAATTTTACAGAACGTTAAAGAATAGGTGGAACTTAAAACCGCAATGAGACCTGATGAGACCTATGAAATGTAGCGATTCTTACCTGAGTTCTTTAAAGAGTCATGACACGTTCCAGCTAACAAAGTCACATCAGACTGGTTTAAGCTTGCATCAACTTTGCAGAGAAGATTTGTACATCCACCATCTTTTTCTAGTCAGAAATCAAGTTGCAGATATTATTGATCTAGGCCCTTCAGTAAACAGAGCCTGCTTCCAGGTCTAGTTTTAGTTGGATGCACCTGGAGCAACCTGAAAGGAAGGAGCAGCTTGTGAGCGTTTTGTTAAGGATAATCCCAGCCACCCGACGAAGGAAGCTCGTTTAAACGCAGTTTAAGCAGCTTCTGTCTACAATCTCATATTTTTCGGACATGGGAAAGTGTCGGAACACATATGGAGAAGTAAATTAGGAGATTGTCAGTTTTGGTTTTTGTACTGGTTCTTTTTTTTTTCCTTTCTTTCTTTTTGACAGGACTGGAAAACCGCCGTCATTACAGCTTACCAGACCCGATATGTCCATCCAATCCTCGCTACGGCCTACTACCATTTGCAAAAAAAAAAAAAAAAAAAAAAAAAAAAAAAAAAACAAAACTTTTAAAAACTTTTATAAATTAAAGGGG
>NW_015113011.1:265839-270677 GCF_001443285.1 Poecilia latipinna
CCCCCCCCCCCCCCCGCCCCCCCCCAATTAAAAAAAAAAAAAAAAAAAAAAAAAAAAAAGAGAGACACCAAGACTCTTAAAACTCTTATGCAATTAATGCGAGAAGATCCACTTGAAGAAGAAAGTAGAAAGGGCCTTGCTTCCTGAGGCATCAAATTTAAAGGTTTTATAGATAATTGCCTTTAATAAAATGTTCACCTAAGAAACGATCACCATCAGTCACACTAAACTGAACTGTTTTAATATCAAAGAGACAAATGAGCCCCTCGCTGTGGCGTTTGGTTGTTTTAAGCAAGCAGATTTTATGAATAAAAAATATTAAAATACAAAATTGCAAGTAATCTTTTTTATTTTTTTCTAATTTGGGTATTACCATTGACCTATCTTTAAACTATTAGATTACAAATTTCTACTTCTTTGAACTTGATAAAATTATTTCGCTTCTAATTCTCAACACTGGCTTAAGCACAGACAATAATGCCCGCATCACCTTAACTGCCATGCACACAACAAAGAAAATAATCATATGGCAGCCCTTTACTCTTCACTCAAAATGTCAAACCCCCTTCTATAAAAATAGAAAAAGATTCGTGCATGTTGCCGGACCTCCGCTGTAATAACACGGCTGGAAATTGCTTGGGGCCTGATTAGCCCCTTTTTAAACTTCAGTCTGACGATTTGGGCCTGCAACCTTTCATCTGTTAATGGATAGCATTTCATTTTGCATTTGAGTATCCGTTCTACGGTGACGTGGCATGCACACATCCAGCAGCCTGGCTTAAGTACTCCTTTGATCTGCCTACAAAAGAGGAGTAGCTTAGGGATAATAGTCAGATCACCTCTCCAGCCCCCCTCTCAGCCGCTCCCTGTAATATCAATGGCAATAGTCAATGAGCAAAGCATCATATCCGGAGTGATGCTGTAGAGGGGCAGCTCTGAAACAGAAACCCTTTCCGGGGTTAATGACTTCACCATTATTGCGCGTTAGCATTACTGGGCCTAATACACGTGGCTCAACGCTGGGCGTAAACAAATAAGCATCCCAGAGATGTCGGGATTCTGTGTTGTAGGTCGGTTTATGCTACGAGAGAATAGCTGATGCCTTTGTTCTGATAAGCAGCCAGACCGCAGAGATGGACCCGGCCCGGTTATTGTCAGTGGGAGACAACAGAGGAGTGTTGCCATTCAAGCCTGATTCCTTGGCAGTGATTGTATTCTGCAGAGATCAACTGTCTGCCAAGGCAGATTACACCAGGGAGGATAACACTGTTGGAGTTTTAACCGTCCGTCTCCAAAAGGTGGTCTATCGCGGATACTTGCAGAGGAGGATATTTACTACATAGTTGTTTTATTGGTGCTTTTTTTTTTTTTTTTTAAGCAATGCAAAACAGAGCACAGAGCTCAGACACCCATCAAAATGATGAGCTGCGACATTTGATTTCCCTTTGGGATAAAGTATTTTTAAATTTGAATTTCAATTGAAGAATAAACTTTTTTTTTTCATAGAGCTTCTAGCAACTTTACTTGCATTCCGTTTAATGTGAATACACAAACGTTTCAGATTGGGTTCCTATGAAAAAGTATGTTCTAGAAACACCAAAATTATGTTTTTTCAGATACACGCTGCTATCTTTGTACCTTAATGCAGACAAAGACATTTTGTGACAAAGTCTACCATATTTTATAGACAAAGTATTCTAGCATTTCAATCAACTTGTTTAGAGTGCCGGTTTATAACACGTCATCTCAAAACACTTTGCAAAAACGAGAAAGTGAATTTAATCGTGCATACAGTTTACCCTAACCCCAACAATGCCCTGACGATTGCATTGGAAACTCTAGTGCAAGCAGCAGTAGCAAAGTTTATTCCAAAGTGAATGTGCTGAAAAGACTCCAATGCAGACAGTCCAGTCTGGGTTGAATTTGAGTGCATGCTGAACAGACTCTTCACGCAGTGAACAAAGAAGATAGGTCTTACTGTTCCGGTTGATGGTGAAGAGAAGAGAAGGACGCAACTCTATCCACAAGGGTTCAGTTTGGCTGGGAGGGGCAGTGAGCCATCCTGTTGACGAGCCACCCGGGATGGAGGTGAGCGTTGGAGAGGCAAGCGAGGATTCGATGGAGGATCCAGGCGAACAGCTACAGTAGGTGTGGCATAAGAAACATATCTGGAGGTCGAGGAGTGGGTCTTCCATAGGGCACTGGCTGCGAAAGAGTTAAGTACCAGAAGCTATAAGCAAAATCTTAATGAACAGAGCAACTAGTTGACCGGTTACCAAAGAACGTAGGTTGACGATCTAGCATAGAAATCACTCCTCAGAATACCGCTCCCTTGATTGCAGCTGATGAGCACAGGCTGGAGGCTTTACCTTCCGGTCACATCCTGAGGAAGAGGAAAGTAGGAAAAACACACACTCACACAAGCACCATCCATCGCACAACCCAGTGGATACAACAAACAATGCAGTGAAGTCCACTTCATAAACCCGTACAGCGACAGTGGAGAGGGAAACTCTTTTTTTAACAGGAAGAAATCTCCTGCAGAACCTGGCTCAGTGTGAACAGTCATCTGCCACCACCGACTGAGGGTTTGAGAATACAGAGCATAATATATAGACCTACGTGAAAAACAAAAGAAAAAAAGAAAAAGAATAACAGAAGCCCTCATCCAAGAGTATTTTCTATGTTAGAGGAAAAATAAGTTAATGACAGTGGTAGCTCCTTTAGTGGCTTTGTCTAGGAGAGAAACACATCTTAGCAGATCAGTTCTGAGTGGGTTTTGAAGACTGCAAAGTGAAAGAGAGCACATTCAGTTAGTTGCAGCAAAAGCTCAGCCAATAGCTTTGCCTAGAAGAGAGACACATAATGTTGCCCTCTGTGTTGTGATGGGGAACCAGACCAGGGCCCACTTCCCAACTAATGAGTGCCGGCATGGGCTTCCGCCCTCCCATGAACCTGGAGAAGACAACTTTTGCTGCAATTATAGCTTCAGGTTTATTGCGGTACAACTCATCCAGCACTGCAGCGTTGAGTGTTCAAAGATTGTGGCTGAAGCAAAGGGAACTAAATGTACATGGTTATTAAAAACGTCACTTTGTTCGAAGCTCATTGTAACATATGTGGCAAAATTTGAAGGGGAGGGGCGTTGCCTAATAATATGGTTACGAAGCCCCTGATCTTCCTTTGTATTTCTAACACATTAGGCAATTTTAAACTTATTTAACACATTAATATAGTAACTGATGGTTGTATGATTGTGAGCGCATGCATAATTCAAGAGGTCAGAACTAATTTGCCTACATCTTGCATCTTCGAAGGTGGGCGAGGACTGAAGAATTGTTGCTAATTAGGTAGCACACGTTGTGTATTTGTGTGTGTGGAGGCACAACACTTTTCTTCGCACGTTGGCTTCCGTGGCAAATCGGATCCGTGCTAAAGTGGAGGATATGCTCAGATGACTCACAGAGTGGGTTGAAGTAAAATTTATGTAAGGGAGAAAAAAAAAAAAAGGTCAGGGAGAAAGAAACAACAAAGATCAAAATGAAGGGAATTGTCATACCTGTGTGATGGAATGGTTTGGCACCAACTTGCTAATGAATGGGAATCTCAAACGCAGCCAATTAGACGCAGTGCTTGTTAAAGCAACCACGCAACACTCGCTGTGTTGGGATGGATTGGCCTTTCATGGCAGTTTTGGGGCTACTGATATGGCTGCTGAAAAGTGTGTTAAAAAATAGGGGGGAAATGCTTCCGGACAAACTAGTCTGCTCTGTTTGCTGTGGCATTCTCATCATAGTGGGCAAAGAAATGAGGGTCAGCTGGCTAAATGGCACCACCAAAAAAAAAACAAAAAAAAAAACAAGCAAATAAAACACATCTGCTGTCTTCACAATATTCAATCCCCTTCAACTTTATCACGTTTTGGGAACTCAAAACAAAGAAAGAGACCAAAATAAAGTTAAACATAATGGAACGTGGAAAAAAAATGATAGATTTTTTCCATTTTCCGTTTGTTTTTCCTTTTTCTTTTTTACAGTTTCAAGTGTTTGGAGGTATATTTGCACCAGATTTGCACATAAACATTTTTTTTCGTTTTCCATTTTTACATTTCTAACACACACACACACACACACAACATCCCCTTACAGTCACCAAGAGCGTGACGTATATGGACAACCTCTGGGCTTTTCAATCGGAAAACAAGGCTGTTGCAAACCGTCATTTTAGAAACAAACTTGATCTTCAACAGCAAAACTCAATGGCAGGTAGCAGAGGCAACATTTTTGTCAGTCAGTGTCAGATTTCTTCACAACAGGAAAATGCGACTATTCCTGTGATAGAGGGGGAAGGTGATTAACAACTGAGATTTTTTGGCCTGGTCGGTGTCTGTTCCTTTTGATGTTCTTCAGGTAGCGTTTTCCAACAAGACAAAGAAGAAAAAATGTATCAACAGCTCGTTGACGAACTGGAAAAGACAAGAGACACGAATATCAACTTACAGAAGTCTGAAAATGCACCTATGTAGTAATGCATTATATAAAAGAACTTCGGTGTTGCAAATGGTTATTTCCTCTGCAGCATGTTGCTAGTCGGGTGGAGCTCTGCCTCCTGGTTCTCCTCACTGACTAAAGTGATGCAACACAAGGAGAATGCATCTTTTGAAACTTCTTTGTTGAACCTCAGACATGATGAATATTTTCACAGAACTGGCCTTTCTGCTTGTCAAGTCTACACGCGGTCCAGCTCACAGGTAGGGTGTGAAATGCGCAGAGGTGGAGAGAGTACTCAAAAAATGTACTCAAGTAAAAGTACCGCATTAATATTTTACTTAAGTAAAA
>NW_015113011.1:274369-296083 GCF_001443285.1 Poecilia latipinna
AAAGCACGTGCAACTATTAACACTGTCCACGGTGCAATAAGCAAGAAGTAACCAAGCAGAAGGAGCACCGTGACTGTTATCATCCTCCCTCCTGCTGCAACGTCTGCCACCATGACAGGTGACAAAAACAAAGAGCAGTGAGCATGCTCTGCGTTCTTATGTTCTTGTTTTATTTATTCGTCAATTATATATATGTGTGTGTATATATATATATATATATATATATATATAGCTATTGCAGTGTACACAAGAACAAAGAACGGCTCTCAGTGAGGCTTCAGTCCCATCAACCTTAGTAAAGATCCGTCCAGAAGAATCGGATCGTTCCTGAATGTCATATCACTATATTGCACTTTGGTCACAGCGTTGTCCCATATTTGCGACACCTCAGTCAACACCTCCACACAATAATTCACAGTGGTGGGAAGTAACGAAGTACAANACAATAAGGAAAAAGTAACCAAGCAGAAGGAGCACCGTGACTGTTTTCATCCTCCCTCCTGCTGCAATGTCTGCCACCATGACAGGTGATGAAAACAAAGAGCAGAGCATTACAAGAACACAGAACAGCTCTCAGTGAGGCTTCAGTCCTTTAGGACTTAGTAAAGATCCGTCCAGAAGAATCGGATCGTTCATATTACTATATTGCACTTTGGTCACAGCGTTGTCCTATATAAGGGACACCTCAGTCAACACCTCCACACAATAATTCAGCGCATGAGTGACAACTTTTTTTCATCGTAGATGCAACATGTCTCTGTACAGCTAGCTTTGCTAGCATCACGTCCACAGATCTTACCTTTCTTAACCTTTCCTTCCATGTGATGCTAAAAGTTGGACGAAGTCTCCACCGTCTGTGAAAGCGAAGCGCTGTTGGTTTTACATGTCGCCATATCTTATGATTTATGCAGCTATTATCGTTTAGTTAGACATCTTCTCCCGCTCAGAGGAAACCACTGCGCATGTCTTGGAGCTCCACGTGCGAGTAAAGGTGGAGGCGATGGGTGACAACCAGACACTAAGTCACGTTATTGCTCGGATTTTACGGCGCCACCTTAAAACCCTGAACTTCACATTTTAACGGACAAAAAAAGCGCAACGCGACTTGAATGTAACGAGTAACGCGACGGTTTTGTAGAAATGTAGTGAAGTAGAAAGTACAGATACTTACTGTAAAATGTAGTGGAGTAAAAGTAGAAAGTACCCATTACTAAATCTACTTAAGTAAAGTACAGATACACGAAAAATGTACTTAAGTACAGTAATGAAGTACTTGTACTTCGTTACTTCCCACCACTGGAAATGCGGACATAAACTCATCATTTCTCAATTATCTTGTCCTTGCTGTTGTTACGTCATTATCATATTCATAATAAATTGTTTATTACAGAAGTTTATTTAAAAAAAAAGATTAACTTGTCCATTGAAATTTGTCCGTATTTCCAGACTATTTTTTTAAGTTGTAGTGCTTTGACGGAAACGCTGCAACCAAGATAGTCTTTAAAGAGGTTAGAAGTTTCCAGAATGACTCTCTGCACTGTATGTGCATCTAGATCAAAGAGAGGGTATTCTGTAAAATTGAGCTTTACATCATCTTATAATGTTATTCCGCCATCAAAAGCATAGCTGGAGTTTTGCTTTGATTCTTTCATAGACGTTTGAGGAATCCTTGAATCTCTTCTGGCAGCCATTCAAGGGTGCTTAACTAGCGGCAGCAGGAGTTAGCAAACACCTGGTGGAACTGCATGTCTGCCCAGCTAATCATACAAACTACGCTACGGTACTTCTTGGTCTAACACGCCTAAGAACGGATGTAAGCAGCAGTATGAGAAGCACTGCTGTGACAACATGCTGAAGGCGAACTATTGAAAAAGTAGAAGCTTCTTAAAGGGACACAGACCCAATTCCAAAGCGTTAAAGTCAAATTTATGTTAAGTCATGTTTGAAATATATAGTATTTTTATACCAACTGAAGGCAACATAGCTACTTTACTGTGCTATAAAACAAAAATATGTGTCTGAAAAATACATAATAAAATTAAATTTACAATTAGATTTCATAAAAGATTAGTAGCTATAGCCCCCCCCCCCACCCCCCAATGCTGCCGCCACTTTGGATGGTGCAAAGAAAGATCAATTCTGGCATCATGTAAAATGTGTTTTTTATATATATATTTCTGCAGTATCTGCGATGGTTTGTTTCTTGGTGCCTACCTGTAAAAAAAAAAAAAAAAATCTGATTTTTACAACATCCATCTAATCTGACGTGTTGATCTCTCCAGACCCCCCAGAGCTACAATTCTCCCTTTGGGTGCTTCTGTGATTAATGCTCAGTTCAGGTGGACGGCCATGTTTTGGTAGGTTTGCAGTTGTGCTGCGCGCTTCCATGTTCAACTAATGGATTCAGCGGCGTTGTGAGACGATTTTGTGTTATAACTTAACCCATAATTACTTTGTGTTGGTTAATCACACATGAAAGATTGTGGTTGTGAAATTGCACAATGCAATACAGTTCAAGGCCTACGACTACCTTTGCAAAAAAAAAAAAAAACAAAAAACTGTGCTGCTTCATTTTATTTTTCTCTTTTGCTAGCTTCATGAGAAAGGGAATCGAGGGAATAGGGGAGTCTAGATTAAAACAGTGATGCACTGCCAGGCTGCAAATTCTCCCTCACCCCCCGCCCCCCACAAAAAAAGGGGATAAGGGGAGGTGGGGAGTGGTGGCTGACGGTGAAGATGAAAGCAGGGCCGATAAGCAAACAGGTGCATAAAGACAGTGAGAAGGAGTTCAAAAATAGAATATTGTAGAGCTAAGCCAGCAGGGATGAATAATGGAGACGGAAGGAAAATGCAAAGGCATAGTAAGGAGGGGAGGAGTGGTGTGATTCCACATGGGAGGATGACACATGTCTTCTTCTCCTTGGAGAGTAAAAGTAGAATTGGGGGAGGGGCTGATTGACTGACACCATCTTCGCCTGTCATTCAACATCTACTCATCCTCATCAAAGCTGGCCGGGCGCCCTGCGATGAAGCCAAGGGCAGAAAACGAGCAAGGCACAATAAGATTCAACAATCTGAAGCTGTTCCCTTCCAAACAAGCTCACCACATAAAAGGTTTTCTCTCTCTCTCTCTCTCTCTCTCTATACAGATATCAGTAAAGCCTCACCTTTTATTTCCCCCATTATTCTGGCAAGCCATCTAAGAGTAGTGTCAACTGTTTCTGGCTGAAAACAAGCTGCGTTAAAGTCAACGTCATCTCTTTGAAGGAGTATTAGAGGAAAATTTAAAAAAAAAAACAAAGCAAACATAATTTGCTGTCAGCTGCTGCTGCTGCAGTCAGAAACATATTTTCCTCCCATCGGTCTCTGCTCTCTGAGTCAGGTAGGTTGAGTCACAGAGAAGTCAAACATGCTCCTTTTCTCGCGCCCCCCTCTCTCCCGCTCCTTTTCACTCTCTCACTGTGCTTGTTTTACCAACACCAATATGTGGTTATTAATTACTGCGTGGCCTCAGCTGCTGAGTCCAAACATCCTGAATACAGTGGCAGAGTGACTCACCAGACTGGAGCTGTCCGAGGAGGCTGCCAGCGACGGAATACATCACACACATCAACACTGCGGCCCACCGCTGGCACCTGAGAAGACGGTGTCTTAGCACTGCACCCTGCTGTTCAGCGCGGGTACTGCAACACTACCTAGATAGGTCTTCAGCACCATCTGGTGATGAGGGGACGAGAATGCATTTATTCGAAATGTAATTTTATGTTTTTATGTAGCAATGAATTTAAGCGTCGCCCACAACTACGAAATTATGCCAGAGACTGAGCCAGACACTGATTTTGATTGAGAGGAGAAATATTTTCCTTCTTGAATATTGTTGTAGCATCTTGTTTTCTTACTGGCGTTCTTTGAATAATTGTGCCTCCCTGAGCAACCTGATCCTAAGTGGCTATAATTATACATCGTCATCATCTTGGGTCATTCAAACCTTTAGATGTTTTTGTCATGAAATCAGTTGCTATGGTTTCATGTGATTTACGTCCTAGCAATCTGCTGTTATCTGAAAGAAATCCAAAGTATGAATTAGACTGATAGCAGCAAGATCGCCTCATAAAAATACAGATTTCATTTTTTTGTCTCACTGCTTGACATTAAATCTGACAAAAATGTTCTTGTTTTAAGTTAGCTAGGATTACCACAGCTTTTTCTAGATGGTAAATGCCAGAATATTAATTCTACACCATGAATCTGGAGGTGTTTAAGCATGTCTGTATTTCACAGAGCTGCCTGGACAGCTCTTTTAATAAAGTGAAGGCAAACTCTCAATCGCTTCTGCGCATACACACACACACACACACACACACACACACACACTGCGACTAATTCTTCTTCGCTGGGATTCGGCGGCCTCTTCAATCTGATTTAAATGTACCTGGGAATCAAAACTAGGAATCAAAACTGAAACATTTGAATGAATCAAATCTTAGTTCTAGTAGAAAAAGTTTGGGATCCACTAAGCTAAGGGAACTAAAAGAACAAAATTTGAACTCTCTCTCTTATACTTCCAGAGTCTCCGACCTGAAGATCCTGTTAAGATGGTTGTAGAGACCTAAATGTTGATTAAATCTTTAGATGGATGGATGTATTGATGGATCAAGACCTTGCTGTTTTCATCAAAGTGTGCAGCAAAACAGTAGGATGCACAAATGTAATTTCACCTAAATTATTAGGAAGTTGTCCCAACTTTAGCTCCATCTCCCTTTAGAAATAAAGTTGTACCTCACTGTTCTCAACAACTAAGACCACTTTCATGGTAAAAAAAACAAAAACAAAAACAACACAATCATCCTTCAGAGCCAACAAAGTAAAATCAGTGCACTAGCTCAAACTTCAATGCTAGGCTTCCTTTTTTCTTATTTATTACAGTTTCCAAAATGCAAACACTGTAATGCGACATCCATTTTATAAATCAGCCCCACTGCTGAGTGAGCACATAATTTCTCTGAGTGTTCACAAACTTAAAAAAAAAAAAAAAAAGCCCAGCTAAATCTTTGAAAATTAAATGCTTCTTTTGTTCCGAAGCAACAGGGAAAGATTTGCCGCAGCATCGCCTGTGGGGAGTAACTGAGCGGAAACACACGCTCCACGTTTTGACAGAGACAATTGATCAAAACAGACTAATTAATGTATGTGTTTTACATATATTCATTTCCGTATCAAATATTAATGGAAATAAACGTATTTGTTTTTCAAATGAGTGCGAGGCCTATCAAATATTTCAGACACACCTCATTAAAGATACAGAGCCGAGAGCGAGCATGCATTTTTAAAGGGCCACAATTCACAATGGAATCTCGCAGAGTCGGCTGCTTACTGGTGCTGGCCTAGATCGGCTCTGCAGAAAGTGGGAGAGCTGCCAGAGATCAAGCTCTTCTTGTAGGGGAGTCAAAACCCCTTTGGCCTTTATCTCCTCTAGTATATGTAAAGCAAATAGAAAAAAAACAAAAACAAAACTGCCCTTGGGCTCTCTAGATCTACCCACGCACAAATATTTCATGTAGATTTTTTTTTTTAGATATTTTATTCTTAATAGTATGCTGTCGTGTTCAAGATAAAATCAAACCGATATCGCTGGCCAGATCAAACAATGTTTTCTACATGCCATCGTCTTGTGGAGGAGTAGAAAGCAACAGGCCTAACAGGCTTGGCTTGCTGTTGATTTTGTGCAACCGAATGATTAATTGAAAACGGGGTGTGTTCAAAATACCAGCAGTCCGGAGTGTAATCAGCGAGCCGATTCATTCGGTGTCAAACAAATCATCGTTCAGGGGAGCTGTCTACTTCGATTAGAAAGCCGGCTGGATGAAGGAAAACGCGTGAAGGACCGCAGGAATAGATGTCCTGGTCTGCTGGAATGTTTTTGAATGCTTGGGACCCAAAAGTAGATAGCCAATGGAAGAAAGCTGAAAGCTAGGTTTTGAATTCATTAAAAAAAAAAAAAAAATGCCACAAATGGCAAAGACTTAGCCAATGATCAGCTCCACAGTGGTCAAGTTACCAGCTACCTGAACTGTCAGCAGAAAGTTTTGGCAAAGTGCCACTCCTTTTCTCATAATACAGCATCGGTTTCTAGGTTCAACCAAGGATCATAGATCAGTTTGACAGCATCAAAATACCTGACGAGCTCACGTTGCCTTATGCTGTAGATCAGGGGTGTCCAAAGTCAGTCCTCGAGGGCCGGCATCCTGCATATTTTATTTCTCTCCCTAGTGGTTGCAACAACCTCCTCTGCAAGTCAATGTTCTCCTTAGGCATCTAATGAGCCATCATTTGATGCAAGTGTGCTAAACCAGAGAGAGGCCTAAAACATGCAGGATGTCGGCCCTCGAGGACCGACTTTGGACACCCCTGCTGTAGATGAAATGCCCTTGAAGCCAATGTTTCACCAAAACAATGACACCAAAAACACACCAAGAACACTGATCTTGTTAGCTCCCGTTCCACAAGATTAATGCTACGAAACGGCAAGCTCAATTCACAAACCTTAGTCGTTTGACCTCAACACTTTTCCCTCATGTTTCTGGTTTGGACTTGAAGTTGCAGCGTTCCCAATGCGTTGGCATGAAGGCACAGACCTTTACTATTTAGAAGACTTGAGTCAGAGTATGTTAATGTCTCAACAGTTGAAGAATCCATCATCTCTGCCAAAAGTCCCTTTATTAATTTTTTATTTTTTTTTTTGTACTTGAACACTTGAACTCAAAGTTGAATACTGTGAATATCGCAGTACTCGCAGCAGGTAACAAAGCAGTAATCTCAAACTCCGAGAACAAACGATAACAAAAGAGCTAGAGTTTAAATAAATCATTCAAAGCTCACAACTTCCATGCTAATGTAAAGCCTGGTCTCTCTTTGCTCGATAGGGTTCTGCTGGGTGCTCTTTGCTTTTGCACAAAGAACTCAAAGTGTGTTATTGCCGTGATAAATTCACTGAACTATTCCGCTGTATGGCTTTGTATTATAGCGCCTTAGAAAACGCTAGCGATCATAAACGATACATCCAGGTTTTGGGGGGCACCAAGTCGTGCTGCGTCTCAGCGCCGAATTACATTTATTGCATATTAGATGGCTTTATAATAATGTGATCTGGCCTGTAGTCCAGAGCTGCCACCTCCAGAATTGTTGCGTAAGAGAGACTGTGACCAAGAGCAACAATGTATTCCACTGTACAGCACTTCAGTGAGCCGTTTGAAATGTGCTTTATAAATAAAGCTGAGAACAAACTGTACAGTTTCTAAAACGTCTATGAAGCAGGCATGATAAACCATAACAGTATATCATACACCGTTTGTCATTTCTTTAAAATGAGCATCCGAGTTCATCTCACAAAAAGCATGATTTCAAGAGGCAAAAAAAAAAAAAATTAATGAAAAATAAGTGCTTTTGACATGTATTTTTTCATATTCTTTAAAATGAGAGTTCAATGTCTTGCTTGCTCTCCTCACTCTGCGGTTAATTGAATCTTAAAAATGGAGATGTCATTCAAAGCCAATGTCACAGAGAGGATGAGAAGAATCAGAAAATGTAATTGTGCATCAAGTATTTAAAGCGGTGATCCCACACTTAGATAAACATCCCTGACGTTTCTCTCTTTATTTTCTTTTTCCCCTCTCATTTATTTTAATATTTTCATTGACTGGACCTGAACAATAACTTAATGACTGAACTAAAAGCGCCTTATAAATGTTTTCATACCCCTCGACTTGTGACCTGAAAATTGATAGAAGCAATCTCCAAATGCACGTGCTTCTTTGTATAATTCTGTTGAATTTTCAGTCTTTACATATGTAAGGACGTTAGAGACCTACCCGAGAAGGTCAAATACACTGACGTTTGTGGTGATAATGTGATAAAGAGGCATGAATACTTTTGGCGGCAGCTGTGGTGACGAGTTTGAACTAGAAGTACCTGTTAATTTTACACCGAGCTGTTAAATCTCTGGAAAAACAGAACAGCAAAATGAACCCAAACGTGACCCCGATTCACGTGGCACACGAGAAAAGAAGGCGCACAATGTTGACCTGTTGAGAAACACAAAGCCACCCTGATGTCGCTGCAACAGGTTTGAGGCTTTGATCTTTATCTTTGTAAGTATGACTCAGTATGAGATCATGCCGAGTCACAGCTACTACAATACAAAGATCATTTTAGCTCTTTGTGACGCCCACAGACAGAAAACACAAAGCCCATTGGAAAAAAAAAAAAAAATCTACTTTTTATCAACCTGTGAAGAGGTTCTCTCTCCTGATTTACCTCTAATAGTAATTGTATTCAGTACTTAGAAATATGCCTTCTGTACAACTCAAGTGTATCGAAGTGGAGTATTTACATTTTTATTTTTTTTGTCTCGTAGAAGGTCACCGAGGACAAGACAAACTCCTTCCTGAACCCTTGTACTACCAGTTCTATTCCTGTTCGGCTGTAACTTAATCTGCTACTCAACAAAGCCGCCACACATCAACGGGGGGGATGAGTAACAAACCGAATGCAAATTTTGTTTCACTTGGCACAGATTTCATTGTAGATGGCATTCACTGTATTCAAAGCAGGCTTTGGCGAGGCATTTGTAGCTCTGCAACACTGCTGAAAGCACAGACTGTGACTGAGGTGCTGTCAGTGCTCCCTCAGTCAACACATTCCCACTTCTGTGATCAGCCGTTTATCAGGCAGTCCATTAAATTGTGCATAATTAAAGCGAACGTCGTTACACTTGTAACAGCAGTCGGTGCGAAAACACACGAGTTTGGGGGAGATGGGGGGGGGGATTTCTGAGTGCAATTACCTGACTTCAACAGCAGAGGGGGCGCTTTGATCTGTCTCCTGCGTTGCACGGAGTCGTGATCCGTTTGAGATCTAGTGAGTCATTTCTCAGTACCACGGTGTCCTGTGCCTTCCACGTGGTGGTGAGTCACCCTCCAGTGGGGAAAGAACATGTAGGACAGCTTCTGACTGACATACTTGATGAGCAAATGCCATCTAAGAAATACTTGGCCACAAAGAGCGGAGCAATTCAGAAAAAAAATAAAATAAATAGAAAGTTGCCGCTAAAGGAAATTGATTTTGATCTCGCAAAACAAGCTTGTGAATAAATAACACCCTCCAGGTATGTACTGCAATAGAAAGAATGAGACCCACCAGAATGCTTTTTATTTCAATTTATTTATCTTTAAAGAACCAATACGAATCAGGGGGGGGGAAGGGGGTGTCTTCAAAATGGGTACAATGATAAAAAAAACTGACCATTTTCCATTCTCCTCCACCCCGTCTGTCAGACCAGATCCTGGGCTCAAGTGTGTGAGCTGAAATCTGCATATTTGTTTGGGGAAATCCTGTAGCACCCCCACCCCATCGCAACCCTCTCCTCCCCATTTGGTAAAATGAATGACAGCTGGAGGAGTGCCAGCTGGAGCAGCTCTTATTTCCTGTCTGAAATGTCTGCGTTCATGTAAAATGTGGGTGAAGAATGCTCAGCAGGGTCTGATGGGCTTATCTGAGGTGGACTGATTATTGCACTCCAACAAGACTTAGAAGAAGAAGAAGGAGAAGAAGAAAAAAAGTCATGGCTCTTACATAGTTACTTAAAAAAAAAAAAAAAAGAAAAAGAAAAATTGGATAACAAAGTGTCCTTGCCCCTGCCAAACTCAACACTCCCACAATTCTCTTGCAAATAAATATGATATATTCAGACTCAGTGAGGCCCTAAACTGAAAGTGACTTGAAGCAAGTGAGGAGCGAAAAAAAAAAATCATTAAACAAAACAAAAAGAGAACATTACTGCATTTTCAGGGTGAACCTTTTGAGTTTTGTGCAAAAACAAAAAACACAATCAAAATGTGTTAAAAGTTTAAAAATGTTTTTTTTTTTCTTTAAAGAAAAAGAAAAAAGGCCAAATAGCAGTGGAAGGAAATAAGAACAGAATTAAAACATTTCAGAATTAAAACCATGTATGTGTAAAAATAAAATTCACATAATGGAAGGTAAAATATCCCATGATTACAACTTAAAGTGAGAAGTAAAAAAAAATAGACAAGTACAGGATGGACTCGAGTGGAGGAAAAAAAAATAAAATAAAATTCTGGCCCGTGGTTTGGTTGAGCTGTAGAACCGGGAGGCGGGCCCATCTGTGTGCTTTGACCTTCCATTCATTGGTTCGGCTGGTGGACTTCCCCAGATCTAGTTTCATTTTGTTTGATCATTCGATTTCTCTCAGATCAATTAACCATGACTCAGTGTTTACAAATCATCACAACAATTACTGATAGCACTCTTTTTTTTGTGTTATTATCTCCTCTTTGTTGGAAGATTCCGAACTAGATGTGCATTGAAAGCGGATGCACAGACGGACGGCCTACTGCACGCAGCAGTTGTGGCCGTTATCTTTGAACCGCAGACGCATTTTGGGTCTGTATTTCTCGAGGTAAAGAAGCTGTTTGGAGTTGAAGGCTCCACGTCTCTTCCTACAGGAAAAAAAACAAAAAACAGGAAAGTTGTTTTAGTTCTAAATTGGTAAAGCACACACTCAAACTCAGAGGAATTATTAACCTTTTAGAGTAATCCACTTCTTTGCTTATTGACCATTTCTCACTGACAAACAAGGAAAGACGACCAAGACCAACAATGCGTCCACAACTCATTAACTCATCTCTCAACCACATGAAAAGGGTCCATATTGCAACCAGGCTTCTTTAAAGAGACAGTGGAGAATTTCTGGAATGAGGTTATTTTTAAAAACAAGCCAGTTTTGTCTTATCTGCAGCAGATAACTTGGCATCTTTAAAAGTATGAATTTCAACTGGTTAAAGCTTAAAGCTACACTGAAAGAAGCCTACCGTGCAGCATGTTTAAATGGTCAAAAATCAAAAATCTCAAAGCAGTTTATGCCAATGCTACTGTATAACTTTAAACCACTGTCATTCATGTTTGTGTCGATAGTAATTTACATCTAAGCTGACCATTATTTTTACACAGAAAATGGATGTAGGAGGCTGCGCACTCCCAATAATCGTCCCATGAAACAAAGTGTAAAAAGCAATAAAATGTTAACTTAAAGAGCTACAAATAATTAACAGGTTTTTGTGGGTGATTTGACTCTTTGGCTCCACTTAGAGCATATAAGCTTCATGCATGTCATTAAAAATAGGCATTAATAAAATGTGGAAGTCCGTGTTTACAAGAATGTCGTTGAAGAGACGGTGAAAGAGCAGGTAGGATACCAAAACAAGACGATTTACGCTTTAGTAGAAGAATGCTTTCGCAGGTTTGCATTACATATTGAATTCTAAGTATTTAATACTTTTTAAACTCACTTTACATGGACATTCTGATAGGAAAATGAGAGTTTGTGTCCAAGAACACATTTCATGTAGGAAGACTGTTGGTGGCACACCACCTACCTTCATTTCCTGTGTACATAATCAGTGGCTTCTTTGCAAAAATAGCCTCCTGATGTCATAAAAAATGGTGTTTGTGTAAACCGCTATGAAGTTCTTAAGGATTCAGTCATTTTAAGACTACAGAAGTCTTCTTTACTTCCAAAAAAACTGTTACACAACCCATTAACTTCAGCCTCCACAACCAGTTAAGCTGGATTTATATTAATAAAGATGCAAATATATTCATCCACTGCTTATAACCTTTTAACCTAGTCTCAGTCCATAAAGAAATAATCACGTTTCGAGTCTGTAAAGCTCTAAGACTAGTACTCACTGCCTTATGAACTGCACGGCGTCTTCATACTTCATTCCTCCCTCAAGAAGGGCTAAGGCCACCAAGACTGGAGCTCTGAAAGGTAAAGGAATCCATTAGACTGGTTAAAGCAAGAACGGGGAGAACAGGAGATGAAATGCCAAGGTTCGCAGGGCTCCTTGGTAATAAAATGGGGAGGGGGGGGAAGGAAGGTAAACCTGGGAAACAGGCCTGGGAAATCTACAGGGGTGTACAAGTTCATAGGCGCCCTACTGAGCCGCTGTACTAGTACTTTGTGATAAGTTACAGTAAAACGGCCGACTGCTCGCTCACCAGAGAGAAGACAGGATGAGAAAAAAATAAATAAATACAGCAGTTCCTTGGACGAGGTCAGATTTCAGCTCTAGAGCAGCATTTCCTTCAGCTACTTTTCTAGCTCAGAAATTCTGAGGAGCAGCGAATTAGAAAATTGAAAAGAAAAATGAACTTCAAACAAAAATCTCTCTGTCTCAACACCTTCTCTGGACCAAACTCATACAGACGAGTTCAGCGAGTAAACTTCTACGAAAAAGACTGGTGGTGGTTTCAGAAAATACCAGTCTAACCAACACTTGGAAAAACGAAGCCCCTGGAATGTCACAGCAATGCAAAAGAAAGAAGGAGGGAAAAAAAAAAGTGCTAGAAGCTAGAGGGAGAACTGCTGGGTTTGCTGAGTGCTTGTGGTCGGAGAAGACACTTTCGCACCAGTTCGCCCACATCATGCGCTTCTGCCCGCATTGTTTTCGCACTTGTGCCATTCGACGCGACTAAACTGCAATTCCCCGGCACACTGAGGTGCAATTACAACGGGGCATAACTTCACATTACCCGTGCAACCTCGCTTTACGGCGAGCGAAAATCGAATTGCCTAATTTTGCGGTCAGAGACAGAGCAGAGAGTGTTGTAACTAATGACGGATTATCTAATCGGTTGACTTTATTTACAGAGCCCTCAGGGAACAGGAGGAGAAGACAACAGTTCAAGTTGCGAGATGAAACTCAGCACTGGGACAAAAGACAATCAGCTCAAGCTGTGTCATGTCTAGGGGAGAAGGAACAGGTGGTGAAGGGAAGAACGGAGGGTGAGAGGATGGCTAGACGACAGGAAGATTAGAAAAAAAAAGTCGACTTCTCAGACACTTAACAATTCAGAGCTTTCTGTAGCAGTGTGTGAACTCTGTGACCTCATCTAGCAGTCAGTGTGTTACAGAGGGATGAAACAGAGCCTTGTCTGACCAATAAAAGCCCCGCAACTGGACAACAACTGGACCGTTTAGAGGCAGGGCTGCATCCAACAGGACTACATTAAAATATACTTGTGTATCAGAATGGCCCAGTCAAAGCCCAATTCTAAATTTAACTGGAATTCTAAGGCAAGATATAAAAAACTAATGTTCACAGATACACTTTTCCAATAACATTCAAGCACTTTTAATGTAAGGTTTCAAACTTTTTCAGCACCACACTTTGGACATAAAAAAAAAAAAATCAATTTCAATAATGCTGTTTAACATGCAAAATATATGACAACCTTTATTTCTATTATGCAGATCAATAAGTTACTGTACCAAAAGGAATAATAAATATGTAATATAGTGAAACTATCCAAAAAAGGTCATACAAATGTAAATGATCTTCCTTCTCAAATGACACTTAACACAATTTACAAAGAAATTTACAAAAAAAAAATAAAAAATAAAAAAATCTCTAAAAAATTATATTTTTTCCAGGTTTTCTGGCATTTAGCAAATAGAAATACTTCTGCTGATTCCAACTGATGTAAAACAAGAAGTTTTTTTTTTCTAATTTAACTTCAGACAGCGAGAAACAAAATGCGTCGGCTTTTTCATTGGGTGAATGAAAACATCTGGTTTCAGCTGTAAATACTGTATTCCAAATTTAGGATTTCAATCAGACGTCACATTGTGCACTTTGATTTTCAAACTGCACAGTTTTGTAATAACCTCTCTAAAGGACTTTATCCAGGAATCAAGGAAATTGCAAACCTCGAAAACACCCAACTGAAATTGTGTGAATTGAGCAATTCCTGCAGGATTAAATTGAAGCTTTTGTCTGGGGAAACGACAAAGTGAGACATTCGTACCTGCCCAGCCCTGCCACACAGTGCACAGCGACGCAGCAGCCAGGTTGCTCTCGAAACTTGGTGTTAAGCAGCTTCAGCCAGTCGTCCACAATCTGCGTGGGTGGAGGGGCGCCATCATCGAAGGGCCAGTCCTGGAGACAGAAAGAGCAAATTGAAAACTAATCAGCACGAATGACTTCGGAAAGGCAGAGACAAGCCCAGAAACGCGATGCTCACCAAGACTTGTATGCCCTCCTTCTCCACTGGAGCCTTATCGTAGGTGGCGTCACAAACTCTCACCAACGTGTCTACCTCGAACTTTTTCAGCTCCTGACAGACGACAAACGACGAGCTTTTAGTCGGAGACATTCAAAACAAATGTGAATGCAGTCGACCAATAAAGCCTCTCACCTCGGTAAACTTGTTGAGCGTAGCATTGGTGGGATTGTGGGTGATAAGGAACCTCATGGCCTCATGTTTAATCTCGACTGCAGCAGGGCGGTTCATGTTGGCGAGACGGCTTGAAAAAACAATTACAATACTCATAAAATAAAAAGCGACTTTTGGCTCAGATGTACAGATTGCTATGAGGTTTGAGTGATCGGGGAAGGGTAGAATAAATTAAAAAAAGGACAAGACGTGAAGAAGAATGGTTCAGGAGAACGACAGGTCTTCACTGAGGGATGATGCACACAGAGAAAAAAATAACAAAAAAAACTCAAACAAAACTAGTCCACAGTTTTCTGGGATGAGTAAAAATGTAAATTGAAAGGAAATTGAAACAAAAAAAATAGAAGGGGAGGGGGAAAAAAAAAAAAAAAAAAAAGAAAAAAAAAAAAAAAAAGGATGAGACTATCCAAAAGTCATCCAATGAGTTTACCCCATTCAGGAGAGTTGGTTGTGATTGGCTGTTCAAGGAGAAAGCGGAAAGCAAATATGTTTCGTATTGGTTGGGATAGGGCAGGGCAGTCGGGCCAAGGACTACGCGATATCCCAGAGATGAAGGGAGGCCTTTTGGGAAAAAAAAACGTCAGCAGTTCCTAATGTGCTGGCAGTCAGGGAGGTTTCTGGGTAGCGTAGTCCCTCGGGGGGCGGCCGATTCACTTCTCCACTGAGGTGAGGTGCTGTGCCTGGCAGAATTCTCCGGTCACACACGCCATATAGGTACGGCTGAAGTCGACACAGAAAGCCTGCGAAGAGAGGGGAAAGAGGATTCTTAAAAAATAAATAAATCATATTTAGATATCACACGTTTAAAACATTTACATTAAAAGGGAAGTGCACATTTACCACACTACAAAACATTAAAAGTTGTTCTGCAGAGGATGTCCACATGGTCGTCTGGTTGAAACCCCTACTTGGTACCACAAATGCAGAAATGCCATTTTCAGAATGTAATTACTGCTTGCTTATATTAGACTGTGTGACCCGCCGTTGATATTTCACTTCCGACTCTGATGAAGACACAGATCGTGTCAAAACGTTTGCACAATAAAGCTAAAAGCGGCTCGTCGGGCTTAAATCCTGTCCGCAAGTTTGTGCTGCGCAGCAGCAGCAGCAGCAGCAGCAGCAGCAGCAGCAGCAGCACTGTTAGTCAGAAAATGTGCAGAGTGTCAATCTTTTAATCAATATTTCATGTGTTCAAAGTATGAGAGGTAAATGGTCATTTATGTCCTCCAAACCAAGTCAGAACATTATCTCCGTCAATAAAAGTCTAAAAATAATCTGCTCCAGTTTACTAAACACAAACAGACTCGGAACAAAACAACTCACCGTTTCTTACCTTTCATACCTCAGACCATGTCCTAATATTTTTTTTTAATACACTTCCCGATACATAAAGCTTGCTTTAGATCTTAAGAGTGCCTATGTTATCCTTAATCTCCGTATGCATCCAAAAAACCAAACTAATTGATTCCTTTCCCTCGGCCAGCGGTGAATGGTTAAGGTAACACAAAGTGCCTTAAATTAGAACAAGTCCATGAGCTGAAACATGTTTTATAAGCTGTACTCAGATGAACAAATATTGCCTAAAGTTTTGGATGAGCATGACTGGGCCAAATACTTCAGTTATTTCAGGGGCTTTTTTTTTTTTTTTTTAGCTCTCCATAGAAAATGGCTTCCCATTCAGCAGTGTAATAGAGGGATATTAAAATTAATACAGAAGTCTTGACTGGACAAGAGCTTTTAAATCACACAAGCCTCCCATCCTAATCAAATTCCATGATAATGGATTCAATTTTAAAAGTAACGGAAAAGTTTATAATGATTATTTTTGAATTGGTGTGTGTTTGGAGCTCTAAAGCTCGATTAAATATTACAGTTTGAGAAATATTGAAATTTAGAGGTCAACGATGAACAACGTGTGCGACCCTCATCATAAGCAATATATTAAAGACATAGTATCTTGTATTATTCCATTAGCTCCACAATAAATGGTAACATTCAAGGACAATGCAATGGCAATGTGGCCAAAAGTCTCCACTGTCACAGTCCACACTAAAGTGCATTAATGATAGCACTTCAAGAGCACATCCGTCCGTTTCTAATCATCTTAAATGTAAACTTGAGTGACTAAAACCCTCAATAAAAAGGACACACCTAACCTAACTAAATGCGGTGTAGGCGGCGTCTCATTGTTTGAAGGACACCACACACCCAGCATATCTGAGGTGTCTAAACATGCAAAGGATCACTTCCTCTTCCGGTGACCAAGACTAATCTAATTACATGATGTTTAATCAACAAAAAACTAGAGCAAAAGGTACACAGGGTATCTGCAGGTTCCAGAAAGTATGACTTTAAACCCATTTTCCAATATCACCTTGAGTGACATTCAAAGCCAAAAAACAAAAACAAAAAAAAAAAACCTACAAATACAAGGGGTTCTTCAGGGATATCTACAGTCTTAAAGGCCCAGAATGCCAAGCTTAAAAATTTGGGGTTGGCAGCACAAGCGGTGGATAACAAACATCGTCCAGGCAACTGACCATAAATGTGCTCTTACCCATGATGCATAAAAGCTAGTTAGCTAGGATATATTTTTTATATACATTATATATATAAACTACATAGAATATACAAGACTAAAAAAAAAGAAATCCTGCCAGAAAAAACATTTAAGAGCTGTGAGTAATGTATTCAGGCTGACATACATTTTTATCCTAATGAACTTAAGACATTTTAAGGTCTTAATCTTGCATTAAAAAAAGAAAAGAAAAAAAGAAAGGGTAAGACATTTAACTATGTGCGGACAACCTGTTATACGCAGAAGAATAATCAAATTTTCTGGTCTTGGAATAACAAAGACCAGAAAGTTGTATTAGTAAGTTAATCTTGATTTTTTTTTTTTTTTTAATCCTGCAACCTGCAGCACATTTCTGAGTCTGTAACATTGCTTTACTTAGCTGTGAAATTACAACACCTTTGGATTACGACACTTTGTAAATTCACCACCTGTCACCCAAATGGAAACTAATAATATGCACAGCAGGGCTGGCGCACACACGGGGTTCAGAAGGCTCCGTCCCAGAACAGGTAATGTCTGGTCTGTAACTAGCTAGGGAGTTGTCAGTCAAACCGCTGCCAAGTCCTCGACAGTCTAAAACCAGCTGCTGCAAACTGGCTGGAACCGTCTCAGAGCGTCATCACACGGAGGTGTGTGTGTGTATACGAGGGCCTGCGCAAAAGGAGGGGCTGCGGGGAGCTGGCTATCACGACTAGGTACACACAAGAGTGGGTGGTACAAGGCTCACACTCTATCACTGCATAGGCCATAGTCACAAGGTGAGGATTAAAGGGGGGGCAAAGATTTAACAAGAGCCAGAACTTCAGTCCCACGCTCCCTTTTTAACTCTTCAAAAATGACCAGACTCGGTTCTGAATCACCGTTTCTCTCGCTTACACTGGCAAAAGCAAATTTCGATGCGTCTCAACTGAACCCGCTTCCCTGGTAGTAGGTTTTATAAAGACGAAAAACAGCTCAAGGGATCCAGGAATATGATGCCATTCTTAGAAACCACAACAACTTTCTCATCTTTCCTCAACTCCCACCAAGCTAGACTGCTGCCGCTTACCCGCAGTCAACTACCAACCAGAGTCAAAGGGACGCATCTACCCACTCTAAATTCTACTATTCTCTTCTTCTCTCCCTCTTCTGTACTTGGCAACAGCTATAAGGGCACTCTCAAAAACAGACTTGACTTTTTTCTTTCCCCCACTCCTTTCATTCTGTGACGGCCAAGATCCTCTGTGACGCCTTTAATTACCACCTTCGAGCTGCCAGAAACAGAACAGGAGGGTTGCATGCAGACAGCTGAAGAATGGGGACTTGAAGGATTTAATGAACTTTTGACTCTTCAGAAATGGAGTGTCAAAAACAAAACAAAAAAAAGATGGCTGCCGGTTGTTTTTAACATTAGCAATGAGACACAAAGATACAAGGAGATGAATCAACAGAAGCGGAGCAAAAACATTGACACAAGGACCAGACAGGACCTCCACAATGACAGGTTATGTCAAAAGATAAAAAAAAAAAAAAAAAAAAAAAAAAAAAAAAAAAAAAAAAAGACTAGGGATGATTGACCAGATGCAGAGAAGTCATATTGTTTGTTTTGAAGACTCAGCAAACAGCAGGGTTTAGAGAGACAAAAAGACAGGGTGACAATTTGAATGTCACCAAGAGTATAAATAAATAAAAGGAAAGTAGGGCTTTGTTTGGGGGCGGGATTTACATTATGCCTAATGAAGTCTGAGCAGGCCTAAGCATCTGCACTTCCCTTTTAGCAGCTTGCCATCCACTTAACATGCTAATAAGCAAACAAAATTCATGGGCTGACTGAAAATTTGCAACGATTCCGAAAACTGTTGACGCAACAACTTCTTCTTTTAAAAAGAAAAAAAAAAGAAGAAAAAAAGGGTAACCAACACCATCTATAGACATTTGTTGCTACAACATTTACATGCTCATTTCCCTGATAAATATGAGCGAAGGATCAAGATATGCACTTTAATACACCATGCCTTCATTTGCATTCAACAAAGTTTCTTTAGATTGCATTTAATCTTGAAATAAAACCACCCACTGAATTTTTCAGTTTGTTTACATTCCAAGTCAGATTTTCACCTGACTTGTTCTAGAAATAAACAGGATAATGAAAAAAAGAAGTTGATTTTATTGAGCCCTCAAAGTAGATAAACAAATTGGGGCGGGGGTGATTTCAAAAAGGAAGTAGGTAAAACTTGGCAACATCAGACCAAAGCAGCTGCCTGTAGGGCTGTCACATTGTCGGGAAGGCATGCAAATTACAGCTGAAATTTGCAAACTGGTTCTGCGATCATGAACCACTTTAATGCAGTAAGAACGAGATGCACTTGCACTGGGTTTGTAGACGACGGAGCATGTTTAACCACACAGGAAACAAACCGTGATGCATAAATTAGCAGTCAGAGCTGCTGAGTGACAAGTCAGCCATCTTTGGTTGAGCTGATAGTGAATGAGTGGTAGAGGTATTATGTTAGGCATGAGTAAATTGAAACTTGCTTTTACTTTCTTATGCAATTGACTCCTGATAAATCCCAGAAAACAAACAAACAAAAAAGGCTTGAAATTTAAGGGTGTGCAAAAAATCTGAAATAGATTAGGGAAAAAAAAAAGAACTAGTCGTGGGAAATGTGAATTGATTCAAAAGGAAAAAAATTAAAGATGTGTTCAAGTTGAACTTTTTTGCAAGTATACTGCAAGTCACATTATGTCTCCATTTGGCTACCATAAAAGGCCATCTTTGCACAACTTATGCATTTTAAATAATTCTTTGACACATTTTTATTTAAGAAAATCCAGACAGCTAAGATAACCTGATGCTGGTAATTTAAGTTACATAATCGTATGCACACACCCATTTTTCTTTTTAAATAAACTGATGGAATTTGATACACTATGGAACCTTATAGACCGTTTTAAATTAATGTTCTGCTTTTTTTACACTGCATTTTCCTCTTCTCAGTCATAATTGAGACAGAATCTCTTAGCGTTTACTAGAAAAATTTGTTTCTGAATTTTATCACTAAACACTGAAAGATCCACATCTCTGTTGGAATTCATCTCCTTGCTACAGTGCATGTGTTCAAAATAAAAGTGTTCAGCTCAAAAGCCTCTGCACTGCAAGTCTCCGCCATGTACACACGGCAAATTAAAAAAAGAAATAGATAGCGGTTGCCATTTTGTGCATGCATGGCTGTGTACAAATATATATTCTAAATTGGGTAAAAGGTCACTATGTTCATGCAGAGGCCCACACAGTGGGCTACTTTGTGTCCCATTCCCACATCACGTGTGCTGTGGATGAAGCACTGCTAAAACTGAAAAAGAAAGGAAAGATAAAAGCCAACAGCATATAGTATGGATTAAAAAAAAAAAAAGCTAACTACTTGCACACGTCTTTTTAAGTGACAAAGGAGAAAGAACAGAAGGTGGCGGAATAAAATGGTATTGAGCAGGGAGGTGCGATAAGAGCAGCGGTATCTGAGAACAGAGAGGGACATACAAACCTAAACATGCGATAAAAGAAGCAGAATAATGGGAATCAGGGCATGGGTAACCAACAGGTGCCGACTCATTGCTTTAGGCGGCCTCAGCTGCAGAGAAATCTGAATAAAAAGTAGCATTTTACCAGGGTTAAAAATGCATGTTATCGTTTGTGACGGACATTGTTACAGCATTAATGTTTCAACAGATTCAAGGGTTTGGAGGTAGAATTGATAGCGGCCGATTTGATTCAAAACCTTTCACTTTGTTAAGCACTTCAATGCAACATGACTCCGTAACTAACAAGGACAACGAGAGCGTCTTTTGACACCCGATAGCACTCAGGTGGTCAAATCGCCATGATTCTTGCAACGAGCACAACATATACAGAAGTAAGTAGTGTAAACACACGGAAGCCGGCTCAGGGAATACAGTTGCTACATGCATGAAGGAGTGTTTTACTAAAATTAGATTGTGCAAACACACACGAGGTTAAGTGTCTGGTCGGACATACACAGAAACTAGTAGGACCGTGATGGCAAAACAGACTTTTAGTAAACAGGAATGTCTGAGGGCATTTCTCCCCCCTCCTCCCCCACCCACTTCTTGAGAGAGATGTTATATGCATCTCCGTCTGGTGGTTTGAGGTCGTGTGTCTCTCGCTGATGTTTTTGTCTGGAGCCAGACCGGGCACGGCCAGATTATGCCACCTTGAAGCAGCCGGAGGCCTAATTTTCTGTGTCCGATCCTTGTCCATTGGCAGGAGGGGGAGCTGAGCAACATCCATCACAGACGTGACATTTGGTGGCTCCTGTAAATTTGAAAGCAGCAGGATGCCTTCTGTACCCAATTCATTTTTATTCTGAACTTTCCTATATATATATATATATATATATATATATATATATAGTAAGTACCAATATCAATCGTGACAAAAAAAAAAAAAGAAAAAGAAAACTGAGATGGGTGGTGGCTGACAGTTTTAACACTACGCAGACACCATCTGTAGGAACAAAGTGTCACAGACATAAACACCCCTTTGACCTCTCCAAGTACTAAATAAAATAACTGATATCCCTGGAAATGACGAGGAGTTCAAGAAAGTACAGTTACAAAAAAAAAAAAAAAAAGCTGATAAATCTTTGACATCCAAGAGAGCAGGGACACAACAGTAAGTTTTCAACCTTAAACCAGACAAAATGGGGGAACAAAAGCTAAGCTAAATTAAAAAAAAAAAAAAAAAAAAAAAAAAAAAAAAAAAAAAAAAAAAAAATAGGCCTGGTAACTGGGGTTGGGCCGCCCCTTGTCCAGACGGGGCGGGA
>NW_015113011.1:299261-300166 GCF_001443285.1 Poecilia latipinna
TTAACATTAAAAAAAAAAAAAAGGGGGGGAAAAAAAAAAAAAAAAAAAAAAAAAAAAAAAAAAAAAAAAAAAAAAAAAAAAAAAAAAAAAAAGTCGACTGGACACGATGGTTCGGCAGCTCTCGTCTCCAACTGGGGCTGATTCAACCCAAACTTCCACAGCAGCTATGACTAATTCAAATGTTGAAGAAAAACAAAAAGTGAAAGCAAAGTTCAGGGACCTCAATTTGAAGACCTCTCAAAACCAGCTCGCTTTTCCATTAGCCAGAACCATTAGATCAGTGTTTACCGCTGGTCCAACACAGGTTTCATTTCACTTGAACTCACCTGAACCCTCGAAGGAGAACGACTTTTCAGGAAGGCGGTTTGTCCTTTCTGAAGAGTTTTGATTTAACATTTTGATGGGCATTTTTGAGAACGTTAGAAAAAAAAGGATTGTCACGTTTGCCATTTCTATCATTTCAAAATGACAGAAATGGCTACTGTATTTATCCTCTCCTCAGAAGTTTTCCCCACCAATCAGAAGCATTCACAAGCTCTGTTTGCAGTGGGAATTTAATTTTTTTATTTTCACCATTCACAACAAATGATCTCTCAGAGCTTTAGAAAGCAAACCAACATGATTCAAATCCAGTTATTAGAAATGTATAGTCAAACAATCCAAGAATATCAATCCATTCATGTAGACAAATTAAGACGCCATTAAATGTCACTGTAGTAATACAACAGGAAATTCTGGTCAGAATGCCACTTGGTGAAAATGGGACTTTTCAGGAATGTCTGAAAATAAAAGCATGAAAATAAATATTGCATACGTTTTAAACCACGCAACTTTAGGTTATACAGTCTGAATTAGGGCTGTTGTAAACAAATATTTTAGTAATCGAGTAATCTATCGATTATTCT
>NW_015113011.1:305343-306890 GCF_001443285.1 Poecilia latipinna
AGTCTGAATCCTGTATAAGCTAAAGTTCACCATAAATCTGCCTGATTTTTGGTGAAAGTTATAAATACAAATATCACTGTTAAACAGCTGATGCACAGCAAGGAACAGGTCTGACTGCTGCTCCTAAACTTATATTCAAGAATATCCAAAATATATTATTAATGAAAGTAAATGCAAAATGTTCCTTAGAAAACAAACAAAACAAAACAAAAAAACCAAACCAAGTGTGGATATGCCTAGTTTTGATAGTCGACGGTCATCTGTTCTTCCTAAACGTACCATTACATAAAGACCACTTATGTTATACATTTTATTTCTCTGGTAGTCATTAGGCAACACTGATCTAGATAAAAGCCTCAAAGTCACTAACTAGCAATAATAAGCCAAGATACCAGTAACTAATAATGAGACAAATTTTGTGTACCTTACTTGTAAATGATGAAACAGACAAGTTTATCGATTACAAAATACAGAAGATTCAAGTTCCCCCCTCTGATTCTACGACTTCATATTGACGGCGACTGACTTCTGGGAACTTTCTGCGGCGACACACACACACAACATGACAGTTGTTTACTGATAAGAGTAATAAAGTATTTTTTAAATACATATTATCATAAGTTCACACTTATGGTACGAATTTTCTCAAGAGGGGTCAAGCTGCAGACCCAGAGGAAAAACTCTGCTGGAGCTTTGAGAGTTTTCCCTCTCCTGTTGTGCAAATAACACAGCATGAAAATAACAACCTTCTTTTTAATATGTAATGTGAAAGAGCTGACTATGGTTTCATCTTTGGCAAGAACTCATGATAAAAGATGGCGTCAGATTTTCAGGAGTCTTCGAAAAGCAAACACTTCACATCTAAGATTATTCATGTCTAAATGAATGAAATATTGTATTTGGGTGGAGCATATGCGATTAGCACATCGCTCATTACAGTAACTGACTTCGTTCCGACAAAGTAAAATGCAGAACAATGACGCAGCTCAAAATTTCTTTCCACCTGGTCCACGGCTGCTGCTCGTTTTAAATAGCTGAATAAGTAATGTGTTACAGCTCTTGCTTAAACTCACTGAAAAAACTCAATAATAATTACAAAAAAAATTTAAAAATACAAATGCCTAAAGTTCTGTGGATATTAGGTCTATTTGATCGTGGGGTTCACACCATTCTTTGAGTCTCTATCCCTTGAAACTAAATACTTTAGCTCCGTTCAGGAATATTCCTGCTATTCGGCCACATTTTCTTAGCAGTGACAGCTGGTGTTCAGGAGGGGGATTGCAGTGATAGTACAACACCTCCAGGAAAAGCTGAAATAAGAATGTTTTTGGTTTTTTTAAGACAAAAATCTTAGGAAAGTCTTACTAACCATTTGAATAACGGATCATTTAAAGTGATTCCCAGGACTATTAGAGTTACTCTTGTCTAAAATGTCCAGGTTTAAAAACGGCAAAGACAAGTGTGACATTTGGAAAAAGTTATGGTTTGTAAAAAAAAAAAAAAAAAAAAAAATAAAGAAATAAAATAAGAAGTTTGGTTTCAATCAG
>NW_015113011.1:310215-315669 GCF_001443285.1 Poecilia latipinna
AAAAAGGTACGGTTTAAAAAAGGAAAAAAAAAATTTCAAAATTGGAAAAAATTTTGGTTTTTAAAAAAAAAAAAAAAAAAAAAAGAAAGAAAGGAAATACTGCATGTGGTTGTAAACCAGTTGTGTCGAAATTCAGCAAGCGACAAACACCCTGCCGTTCATGCTTGAAAGAATGCAAAAGTCAAACGCAAAAACCAAAAGGAAAAGACAGAAGTACAACAAGCAACTCTAGTTACTCTCCTTTTTTAGTTTCACCAGTTTATCTAGTGTAACAAGCACAACACTCAAATCCCCAGGCATGCCTAGACAGGCCAGCATTGAAAGATTGAGGCGTATATGCAAAATTCAGCTCCGGCGATCCCAGACTGTTGCTGTGCCTCTCACGACCTGCCCTCTCCTGGGGATTTGCAAACAGCAGGCTCGGCAGAAAGTGATACGTCAAGGCAGTGGATGCTGCGTGACTACGTGTTTTGTTGACGGAATTCTGCCACTTTTCCAGGAACGGATGTGGGAAGCACTAGAACATGTCCCTTCAGAATGTTTCCAAGAACAGAATCTTTGTTCGCCTTAAAAGATAATTAAAGAGGGAGAGAGAGAAAAATTACGCAATGTTCCACTTCAAGGGCCTTTTTGTTGTTGCATAGAAAAACTTAGCACACCCCTAACCTTTAGATGAGGGAGGTTGAACCATTTCCTAAAGGATGGTTTCCAGGCAGTGCCATGCCAAGGGTCTTGTCAAACACTCTTCACCCCCTTTCCAAACTTTTATGAATACCAACTTTTGTCACAGTATGTCATGCTTTATTGATGATGAATTTCACTACTTAATGAGCTTGTTATTTAATTTGAATGTGGCAATCTAAAAGTGCGGTTGAATTGTTTCAACACTGCTTTTTCAAAGTCAACAGAAATGTGTCCCAGTCTTCCATTGCCATGTACCATTTAGCCAAAGAAGATCAAGCGTGGAAAAAAAAAAATCTTGAACACACACAAAAAAAGAAGGCAAACCAGGAGGTAGACTTGCTAGTCTACAAGATTTCTGGAAATATGCATGTTAAAAAGTCACATGTGTAACTGTACCTTTAATGGCATGGAGTAATACTCAGTGTAACCAGCTGGACTGGAAATAAAGCAAAGGGCATGAATGTGGTTCTGAAACTACATAGTTCAAAAACATGACTCACGCTGAGATATGACAATAGAGGCCAACAAGAAATATGAGGAATAAAGTTTCACAATTGATTGTACCAAAAATATGCTTCTTTTGCAGCCACTTTGTGGGTGGGTAGTGTTTAATAAAAGTCTAAACTTAGATCAATATGCAGAACGATGCACAATCCATGCAGCATTCCTACAAAAAGATACAAAACTAGTCACAAATGTTGCTTTCTGTGACAACAGAATTTTTTGGAATATTTATTCATCAGTGCTACAAGAAATGAAATTCCCTCCAAGAGCAGGTAACAAAGAAAGTCTCTGATAAGTAATTAACCTTAAGCTAACTTGATATTGTAAATTTAGTTGATTACTGTACAGAAATAGGTCTATTGTAAGAAAAACTGTTCATAGTAAGGGTTAAGCATAATGTGGGTGAGCCAGTGTGGCAATCCTTTCAGAGCTCAACCAAGGTTTGCTTGGGACTCCCATGGGTCAAGAAGTCAAGACCTATAGTCCAATAATTACCCTCAGGTCAAATAGGTTCAGCGCTACTTATAAGTAGTACTTATGAACATGCTGAATGAGACTCTGTCCGCCTGTCTAATTATTACATAAGCACTTACAATGCAAGTTCATAAGACTTGTAATATACTAGCCGATAATTATTGCACTCCAGTCCTTTGCGATATGGATAATGCACAAACTGACGCTGCGTTGGCGATATAGTTGCACCAGATTCAACACAGCAGAATATGGAAAGTCCAGAGAGAAAGTCTGTATAGGCAACTTTTTGGGGAACTAAAAACAAAATGTCAAACAGTAAAAACTGCAGTTTTGTGGTCAAACTGAGCTTTCCAACCAATGACAGAAGAGCATACGTGCCATTTCAGTAGATGTAATCAAATTGTGGGCAGCCCTATACTGAAAAGATTACACATTCAACCAATGTTTTTGCAAAGGCAGCACATTTTAATTAAATTTAAAGTGCTACAGTTTGGCTTTTGTCACCATCTTTTGAAAAGGGTCTATTCCTGTTTTGCTTGCAGTTTCTACAGACGGACATCAGCATGTCTATTTTCAAAAGCACAATATTTAGCAGTAATTTGTTTTGAGTTGTTCTTTATTAGATCCCCCATTTACTGGTAGCTTAGTATACATTTAGTGAGTGCAAACCTCAAAATTGCATAAAGAGAAATCGACTTAGTGTCGCATATTCACTTAAATCAGGTGTTTTTTTTTATTTTTGTTTTAAGAATTGGCACTTAAAATCTAAGGATTTATACAATATCTTCCAAAGTTGAGTTAGCTGACAATCTAAATGATTGGGATTTAAACAAAAGACTATTTACTGTGTTTATGTTATGATAAAATGGGCATGCTGACTGTCCTCTGTTCAGCACAACAGGTTGCCTTGCTGTATTCCCAGAGGACAGAAGCTAATCTTCAGTTGAAGTGCTTGTTGTTCTGACTCTGTGTCCCTGTAAGCTAGAAACAGGAGGTGGGGGGGGGGGGTAACATGGAAACCCCCTCCCTACTCCTATGAAAAGAAACACCCAGCACACATGTACTTTGCATGGTTAGGGCCACTTATCATGTCGCTTTACAGCCTCTGAGTGAGCACAGATAAACAATGTAACGATCAAAGCCTTATGATAGTGCTAGAGGGTGGGCATGGGTAGAGAAAAGGGCTAAAGAGCTTACAGCAGGGAACAGAAATGTAAAGTGCCAGAACAAGTGCCAAGCAACCAAAGCAGTCATTTTTGTCTTAGTTTTTTTCATTAAATTAAAACATATCTACCTAAAGAATTAAATGACCAATGGGACAAAAATCACAAAACTCAAAATTATTCCTAAATACACTAGAAAAATTTAACTAGTCTAAGGGATAGTAGCACCGCTGTTCCTGCCAAAAATGTGCTTTGGCAATCTAGCCAAGGCACAAAGAGAGATACTTTTATGAATGATAAATTATCTCAACTTATAAAAAGAAGCACATTTGTTGCTTTTGCTGCATATAGCTGCCACCATTTTGAATCCATGTTGGAAACTCTTCTGTTGACGCAAGAAAGAAAATAGTTCTCGAGTTGCCCCAGCTGACTAAGAAAGACATCGTTTTCCGCCTGCACGTCAGCTGGCGGAAAACAATCAAAAAGTCTCCATTTACTTTTGCAACTTTGTGTGACATCATTTGAGGAACCAGGTAGGGAAAAAAAAGGCAATTGCAAGTACAATAAGATAAGGCTGTGTGATGTGGTGCACTAATGCCGAAGCTGGCATCCGACTCATGGCTTGCCATCAGCACTAAACTAAAGGACCATTTTGTCCATCTCAATTTATGCTATAAAGCATGTCTCCCATCTATATACGTTTTTACTAAACTAAAAAAATTGCATCAAACAGTTTGTTCATGAATCCTTCAGACCACAAAAGTGTGTTTTTAGTTTTTGAAACCAATTATAAAGTATTATTTTTCTTCAGATATTTCTATAGTCAACTATGTTCCAATTCCACTGTGTGCNTCNGNTTCTAGTGGTGGAACAGGTTTATGTGCTGCTTTTAGTTCCAGAAGAATGTTTACAAACTTAAAATCAGTGATATTTTAGGATGAAATAAAAGCATTAGGCTAAAACTAACAAAATGCGTGACTTTTAGAACTACTAGTATTACCCCTACTAGTTTTACTGCAAAGTGCATTTTAAAAAGTTTCATGTAAAAAGTTGATAACTAGTTCTTGGCATTTCCATGTAAAAAGAAAAAGTGAATTAGTTCTTGGTATTTTGTTGGCATACACACCCTGTCCTGTTGCTAAAGCATTAAACTGGGTATTTTAACTCCGGATGTGAACATTTGGAATGAGCAGATGTTACATAATGACTTCCACCCAAACTGCAGTGAACAGGTTAGTTGGAGCATCCACAACCAATGCTCAAAGTCCAAACTGCTGCATGAAGTTGTCTGTACAAACCATTAACTTGAGAGTTTATCGTTTAAGAGTTAAAAAGACGGTTGTTGTTTAATTGCCTGGACTGTGGATTAGTCTAAATATTATTGATATGCATGTGATGAAACCAGAGAAACGTACTGCAGCAGGATGTAAAGGTGAGCCACTAAAATAAAAGATCCACTTTACAAAAGAATGCCAACACTGACAGAAACAAGAGAGCGCCTGCACAAATATTTACCAAGAGGTTTGGTCCCACTGCAACATCAATTCTGCTGACATTTGGAAGCAAACGCTGCGTTCAGAGAGCTGCATCAGGACTCGCCTGTTGCTATATCAATTATATCTGTGGTAGCAACAAGTGCTTCTACAGGGGATTTTGATGTTCTTTGTGAAGAGATCTGAACAATGACAACATATTTAAACATTCACATATTTGGGACTAGCAAGAGACTGGACATGCAGCGTAAACCTAAATGTTTGAAAATGGACAGCAAGGTCCGTCTGCTAGAATGGCAACTTTCTTAATAGGAAAAAAAAATACACTTAATTATACAATCACAGCTACTGGGTACAAATCCCTTTTGTTCTGAGATTATGTTCGTGAAGACCATGCAAGTTTAGAGTCATTCGGGGAGACGCTGTCAGTCAGTTTAAGTGTTTGATAAGCTTCTTAAGAGGGAGAACAAAAAACAGCTGAAGCATGAGGAAAATTAATGCCTAGGTAATAAGAGAAACACAGCAAGACTGATGTCTGCATGTCCGCCAGCACTTTAGACCAAAACAGATTTTGAATCAATGCATCAGCTTCATGTCAAAAAAAAAAAACAAAACCCACCAACGTAATTCCATTATAGAAAAGCGTTAAATGATAAAAACCACACACAAGAGTTAACCCAAAGCAAGGTTCCAAGTCCTACCTGTTGCTATAGTTTCAGCAGGCAACACCACAGCAGCAGCATCTACATGAGGTGTTAGTCTGACACAGTCCCAACGAGTCTGTGTCTTTGCTTTAACCGAACGCTACGGCAACAACTGTAAACGAATACCGTGCCGAACACATGACTCATCAACAGATATGTTACGCAGGAAAACCGAAAAGGCGTACGCAGAATGATGCGCTGCTATGTAAAAGTTGGAACATCCAACAGGTCAAAGAAAAAAAAAAAAAAAAAAAAAATGTGGAGCTCGACTCCCTGCTGTTCGCACGGCGAGAAGTGATCACAACTTCAATGCACAAGAATAACCCTTAAAGCCAAAGATTGTATTATGTAAGGGTTCTTTTTTTTTTTTTTTTTTTTTTTTAAAAAAAAAAAATTTTAAACAACTTTTTAAAACCCGTCAACATTGAAGGG
>NW_015113011.1:318853-356204 GCF_001443285.1 Poecilia latipinna
AAAAAAAACCCCTAAAAGCCAAAATTTTTTTATTTTAGGGTTTTTTTTTTTTTTTTTTTTTTTTTTTGTAAAAAAGTACAATTTCAGACAACTATGTAAAGCCAGTCAACATTGAGCAGGCCTTCTCCACCCTACCTTTCAACACTCACAGGATCCCCGTGGCTAGATGGGCTTAAAGCCAGCAGGCAACAACACAGGTGGTGTTCTCCCCCAGTAACCCGCTTTGATAAGTTGGCATCGTGTTTCAGTACATGGGGTTCGCCTTTCACAGTTACGGTAACCAAGGCTGAGAACTTCCCCTCCTACCACCGTGCATTTCTACACAGATAAAACACTACCCTTTTATTCCTGCAACGTAGTACGCATAAAACACGAGACCGCTTTTTCTTCCTATAACTTGAGCAGTTTAAAAGATTGATTATATAAAAATTGCTCTTAATTTAAAAGCATGGTTTATTTTTTTTTGGTTTACTTTTATGTGAAAGCAAGTCTCCCCTTGGGGGTGGGCAATAAGATAAGACCACTGCACATTCAGCTGAGTTACCTGGAAGCCCCAGAAATAACTTCAGCGGTTCAAGTTAAGCAACCTGGAACTTTGATCAGTCTTGATCAAAGACTGATCAAATAAAAATATACTCATACCAATGATTTAGCCTCAGTGTTTAGACTTTAGAAAAGTCACTACAAATTGAGGCCCCTTATTGTAAAGTCATAACATGTTTGCATCACAGAGGTTACACACTCAAACATTTAAAAATCACTCTAAAAAGTCAGGAAATGCACAGACCTTTAGGAGCTAAATCTTGCACTCTGTGTCCCAAAGATAAATTAACCAAATAAATGTTGCAATGCGCCTCACTTCCTTCAGCCTGAAGTTAGTTAATAATACTCAATGCTGAGGAACTGAGTTAGATTTCACATTGCCAGGAGGCGTGTTCACTTAGTCAGCCTCTATTTATTCATCCATTTAAATCCAAGCAAAATAAAACATTGATTTTCAGTTTGAGTTTTAATGCTACGGTTGAGAAACAGCAGTTCCATCTGAATTTCAAGTAAACGATGAATCTTCAACAGAGTTAAAGTGGGAGATGATAGAAACAAAATGCTAAGAAATGTTTGACATCCATTCTCAAATAAACCAAACCTTGACATTTGTGTCGAGGTACATCCACAAAGTGCCAACACCTTACCGGGCTAAATTTATTTGGCCCAGGTCCTGCAGTGGAAACAGCGAGGATTTAAAACAGAAACAGTTTCTGCTGTGAAAACACACAAAGATGTCATCTCAAAGAAATCCCATCTGAAGATTTGAGAACTGAGATATTCAAGTTTGACTAGGTCTCAACCTACCCATAGAGCAGGACATTTTGAACATCACACTTTAAGCACATTTAAAAGAAAAGCTGAAAATTAAAATCGAGTGTGTGTGTGGGGGTGGGGGGAACTTGGCTTCTCATGACAAGCCGCATGACATGGGATTCCCTCCAGCTCAAAGTCTCATTCACCACATCCATTTATAAGCATATACCTTGCAGTGTGAGACCATATGACTGCAAAGGTGTGATCTCGGGGAGTGAATTCAAAAAATGCTCCGTCTAGACTGGCCAGTGCATCATGCGCCAATTAGATTCAAGATGAAAGCCAGCTCACCAGCAGGAATGACCTGCGCATGTGTTGAAGCGCGAGTCATACAAAAAGAGTTGAGGTGGCATTACTCAGATTGTCAGGTATTCTGGTCGTTCATGAAAAAAAAACCTCTGAATCAGTTGCTACAGTTGGACACCCATCAGGATAATCTTTGTGTCAACAAAAGAAAAAACAAAAACAAAAAAAAAAAAGCTCTTTATATGCCAGGTTTCTATACCTCACCCTCTATTGCCACCACAAGCTAAGTGGGTCACCTTGCTGTGGCTCACTCATAAGCAGGAATGTATAATTAGCTTACCTGTTACTCATTCACTTAACCACCCATGTTGGCAGGAAAGTTTAGAGCGTCAATATCGTACCACCCTCTCGTTGAAATTTACTACCAGCACCGAAACCGGAATCACTGAGCAGCCATAAATCATAAACCAGTGAGGCATGGGAATTTGCAGTGGCCTTTAGTGTCACAGCTGCTCAAGTTAACTTCCTCCCCCCAACTGCATTTCCTCATTTCACTTCAGCCCACAAAAAGCTAAAATGCAGGGGTGCTTTCTGTTTCAAGAAACACCAGAACGGATAAATTACAGGCCCGTTCAACCTCGAATGTAGCAACAATTTCTGCATCAAAGTAAATTAAAGAGTCAAATCAGACCGGTGGAAATGCTACGGCTGTGTGTGTAAATTGTTAGACAAGGTGTCAGTTCGGTTGATTTGTGAGGGGAACAGGTATGTTTCCATCAGCTAGTCTGTTTGGTTATAGTCACTGGAGTTTCCCGTTAGAGGACTCTGCCATCTCTGCCAAACCAGCTTATTTGCTATTGTGGAATGTTAGTTTATAAAATTAATAGCACACGTAGATTTAGAATTCAGTGCATTGTCTATCAAGTTCATGTTGGGATACAGTAAAGTACAGTCAGGACTTATGTGATCTTAATCCTTAAACTATTGCAGAGTGCAAGCAATAGTCACGTATTCTTTTAAGTTTTACTGAAAAGTACATATAATAAAACTAAGCTTAAATTCTAAATTTATACAGGATATTTTTTTTTTTTTAGCTTTTTTTCCCCCAAAAAAATATTTGAGTGCGAATTGATACATACAAGCGCCAGGAATTTCAGATTTTCAACTGTTTAAAATATACACATATAGGTATCATTTGAAAAGTTTAAACTAAGAGCAAGTTTAAATGGTGGCCTGGTTCACGGCTTCGAACAAATAGGTCAACCATACAATTCAGTCAACATTTGTCACTCAGGGTGGAACCGGCTAAACTCAGTCGCCATCTGGGAGTCAAGACTGTTGCACCAAAACTACTGACGTTACTCTGTAAAAGAACTAAATCCCAGAACGCCACCTGCTTGAAATTAAGATGTCATAACAGTACGTCTGCGGTCAATGTTACAATTGAAGCAACTGCAAAAAAACGTTAACCACTGGTTAAAGGCAAACTAGATCGTACAACACAATCTGCTAAGCTTGAGCTGTTTCGGGAGCTCAATGTACAATTAAAGGTATCATTAACCGCCAATGTGACACAACGGGCAATATTTAGCTTTGGCAAAAAACATCTTTGAAACGTTCACGGTGAACTTTCTTGTCGACATTTCAATAAAACCCGTTCGAAATGTTCCGTTTTCCTCTAGGAAATGGCAGTGGTCACAATAGCACGCTAATACCGCTACATTAGCTAGCAGGTTAGCTGAACTCCGCATTTTGCCGTCACCACTAGCAACGTTCAATCTAAGAAAGTCTCAATAACTTTGACTTTTCCCAGATGTGTACTCCATAACACTGAGATAATAAACAAACTGGTAACATTTCCTTGTCTCATAATACATCTTACTGTGTAAAAGCGGCGAGAGTCGTGGCTGTCTAAGCTATGAAGCTAGGCTAACGTAGTGGTTCGCCTTATCAGGCAAGCCCTCATGCAACTTACTGCGGCTGCCATGTATCATAGAAACCTTCTTATCATGTAATATCCCACTTCTAATTAGTCATACAAAAAAATGGAAAGCCAATGTTCGTAATTTGCCCAATGAATACTTACAAGGATCAGGCTGAACATTGAAATCCCGTAACTACCCCGGAGAAAGTGGAGGGAGTGAAAACACCGCTGTCAGGTCGCCTTTTTGTTCCTCTTCAATGTAGCACCCTGGATTCTCGTTGGAAGTCGGGCTATGATGGATGGGAGGAGCCTCCCGATGCCTTTGCGGACCGTCGGAAATTGTATTACGAATGATAAGAACTAGATTTCAAACTCCAGTCCTGCCCTGCAACTTTTAGATGGGCCTCTGCTGCACCACATCTGAATAGAATAACTGGGTCATTAGCAAGGCTCTGGAGAATTTATCTACACAAGAAGGAGGTAATTAAGCCATTTCATTCCAATGTTTTGTACCTGTGGCAAATCGAAAAACTGCAGGACAGTGGCCCTTGAGGGCTAGAGTTTGACACCTCTGATTACAACAAAACTATTTCAGAGCCATAGACACGTTCCTACTGGGCACATACGAATTGCATTAATTATGGGAAACCATTAAATGCTTTTTATTGGACTTTGTTTTGACAGCTACTTCAAATCCTTCAAATTCAAATCTGTTGTAAACACAAAAAATTGAGAAAAATAATGGAGAAAAATAATGGAGAAAAATGTAGAATGTATAGCTTCCTTTAGACAAAGTAACACATTTTAAATGAATGATAACAGAAAAACCAGGCATAGAATAATGCAACTATTTAAAAAGTAGTAAAATTTGCCATTTACCATAAAAACGTAGTCAAATGGAAAAAAAAATCTTCTTAATTTTGTAATGTTGTAAAACATGAAATGTCAAACAATCACTTATTAAGGGCACACTGTATTTTTACACACCCAAATTAAGAGCCAGTTCTAATATTTACCATTGCATTTATGTGGGGGAAAAAAATATTATAATCTAATATAAAATATAACAGTCTGTTAAACACTGCAATTTACTGAAAATTCAGCTTTTCTTTTCTCTAAATCTGTTCTTTATGATGAAACTTTTTTCTTGAATTAACTTTAATATTTTATATGTATCTTTGAAATTGATATGACGGTTTTAAATTTGAATCTGTATCAAATTGGGTAACTAACCGAATACAAATTTTGAAAAATGCTTTATATCTCCCCACTACTGAAATAAAAAAGATAAAAACCGATTGTTATTTTAGTTTACCAGAATCATCCAAACGCAACACGGAGAGTGGCGTCAGTAAGACGTAAGAGGAATCCGGGTGAATAATGACAGCTCACCATGGTGACGACAGTTCCAGAAAGTTAGAACAACAAATCATCCCTATGCTCGTGGGTTATTTGTTTTATATATAGATATACTTGTCACGTGTCCGTAGAATCAAATTCCAAACAAATACAAGCGTGCTTATTTAAGATTATCTAATTCTCCATCGTCTACACATCTATGAAATTTGAGATTACGAAAAAAAAATCTCGTTAGTTAATTCTTAAATCATATTCAAATCTCTTTAATCTCTCCATATTTACAATGCTATGTCAGATCTTGTATTTATTCGATACTTTTATAATCTAACAGCAAGGTACTCTCGGTAACGTGCTTATTTTTGGATCTACTGTACATTTATGGATCTTAACTGGCTCAAAGGTTTATCGGCACATCCGCCTGGGACCTTCAGTAATCCCTCAGATGAGTCTGGCTGTAGCTTTGCCAGGGTTCTGTGGCTCCCTCTAGCGACAATTTACTTACTTGCAACAGCTTCCCACAACCAACTGTGCAGCAATCATTACATACAAAATAAATACTATTCTTTAAAACTGCTCCGTAACAAGTGTTGTTCAGTCACACAAGTTAATCTCAGTGTATTAGAATATCACTAAAAAGTTAACTTATTTCCATAATTTAAATTAAAACCTAAAATACTCTTATATATTATATAAAATGATTACACACAAAGATGCGTATTGCAAGGCATGAGACAAGAGTACAAAAAGTTTTTTTATTCTCTATTTTTATTGATGTGTTATCAATACAATCAAGTACTGTAGATTTTGTATAAGCAGACAAACATTTTCAATCAAAAGGAGTGCATTTTATACCCATATTCTATTGCAGAGAGTGCAAGCAATAGTCATGTATAACAAAAAAAACAAAACAAAAAAAAAACCATACACACTACTACATTGTACATGACACGTAAGAAAATAAACGTTCACAAATAATCCTTCATAAACAACTCTAGAATGCTAACTACATGTTACAAAGGCTATTAACTAGTCAATGCTATTAAATACCATTTGTATGTTCTAGGCTTCGGTGGTCAGTTTTGGCATCTCTATTAAATTATCAGTAATGTATAAATACATCTCCATTAATTTCATGTGCAAATGGGAACGGCCGTTTGTGTTTACTGAAGATAAAAACAAACAAATATCCCTTAAAAGAACCGAAGCAAAACCGTTGGGATTCTTTTTTTCTTTTTCGATTGTTGTTTTTTTTTTTTCTTTTTCTTTTTTTTTGTTTAATATAGACAAAAAGGAAACAGTTCAAATATATAATTTGCATTTTAGGATCTCACTGACACTTGTTAAATGATTTGCACACAATGCAAACTCAGCAAGCAAGTGACATTGTCTGTAAAAAACTTAAGGAAAAAGAGCAATAAGCACGTGTGACTCTCATCAGCGCTTCTTTTGTTCAAAACTAAAAGATGAGTTCGAAAGAACGAAACACACACACACACACACACACACACACACACACACACAAAGAAAAAGCATACAGCACAAAACAAGTCGTAGAATGTGTTACAGAACCGTGGTGAATGATACACAAGCAGTCGTTGGTGTGCTCATGCTATGTGAAGGAAAGGGTAAGTACATTATGCTGGTATAAAATACTGATTAGGCACCATCCTCACAGTGCTGTTTAGAGCAACTTAAAGGGTTACTGTTTGGTGACAGCATTCTGGATCAATTATGGGGGAAGAAAATCTAACAGCATACATTCCTTTTAATCGCAGATCTCAATGTTTGGCACAAAGATCACCTCCATTACCTAAGGTTGTAAGGCTGTTTTCTTTCAGTGTAACACGTGTTTGGGCAATGTGAGCAGATTCCGTTGGATTTGAGAGAAATAAAAAGAGCAGACTTAGGCTTTTCTCTTTAACTCAGTGTTCTGCAAAAGTATCACCTGAACCTTTTCACGTTTCATGCTAGAACCACAAAAATCCAATATAGCGAAGGCAGAATTCAACGTGCAAGATCGTCACGGAGCACGGGAAAGCTGCGAGGGCGACAACGGCCCACCTAAAGTGACAGGTCGCAGACATAGAGAGGATTAGTCAAAGGAACAACCAGGAAAGTCCATGGTAACTCTGGAGGAGCTGGAGAGAGCCACAGATCAGGTGCAAGAATCCTTTTTGACAGAACATGTACTGGCCTTGCAGTCCACAAAAAAAGTACTTGGAAAAAGAAAGTCATGAGAAGATTTAGTACAGACTGCAACAAGCCGAGTAGGGCAGTATAACGCTTTGGAGATGCTTTTCTTTTAGACCTATTTTTGACGTAGGAGCCGCGGCAACACTTGAAAGTCGATGTTCACGGACACCGAGCTTTAATTTCTCGATGTGCAAAACGCTGGTAGAGGACCCCTAGAGTGAATGAAATAGTCGCTGTGAAAGGTGGTTCTGCAAAGTATTCCATCTGGAGCGGTGAACATAAATCCTTACTGTAAAATACGCTGCAGGTTTTGGTTACGGTACCAAATGTGTAAAAGTTCAAGGCGTGAATACTTTTGCAAGGCACTGTAAATATGCCAAATTTTGCCCCAGGCTGTGCGCACTGTGTGTCTAAGTTTGCTACCAGCTACTGAAATGGGCACATCTCAAAAACCTGTTTACTTTTCTTGTTTGACTTGGTTCAAGATCAGAGCTACAGCAAGCCGCGATTCCTTTTGCATGAGTCGAAACGTAGGAAAACAGCAAATTCAGTGTTAACCACGGATACTCCTCGACATTATCATCAGGATCTCGTTTCAGCCGTGGCTGTTTTCCACGTCACATGAATCATCTATTTCAGTAGCCATTCCTCTTTCTCCTCTCATCAGCAGAGACTCGTGATGTCCTGCGGAATTCCTGCCAAAACCCAGAGGGAGCCGAAGCATTCTGATGTTCCGGTTCTCAAGCGTTCTTGAGGAACATTAACGAAATCATATCTTTTCCAAAGACTTTGCGAGCTCGTTCAAGTTTGTTATTACGTTCGTTGAAATATTCATGTCCTGACTTTTGAAGGGGGACGACATGACACAGCCAAAGACAACAACCACACACATACACCCATACATTTATTGACAGGAGGCTCTTCACTGTTTCATCCAACAGTAGTGAGTAAACACAGAGCTCTTACCTCTGACCTGCTGCCTCTTCTAGAAATAAACCAGGGGTTTGTTAAATGTTGCACAACCTGTATTTCACAACTGGTGAACTTCTGCTGGTCCCTTTACTTATTCGCTTAGAAAGTCCTTATTTATTCAGACTTTTTTTGGACGTACAGTACCCATCACAGTTGTCGGCACGGCTGGTAAACGTACATAATAATAAATACTCTTACGGATGAAATAATTTGGGAAAAAATCCAACCTTCTGTTTGACTGGATTTTGTTCAGAGGGTTAACATAAACCCCATGCATAAATAATTGTTTTTAATCTCACCAATGCCAAACCGCACAGGCACAGTGTTGTCATAGTTTGCCATTTTAAGTCGATCGGACTCTGTAGAAGCGTATTTTTCGAGAACTCCGCGACTTCCTGTTTACATGTGGTGCAGATTTGATGGGACAAAAGGGGCAGTCATAAAAATTTAAAAGACAACAGAAGAAGCCGTTAAATCGAGACAGAAACAGCTTAATTCATCTTATAACGTAGGAAATGGAAACAGAATCCCCAAGGTTCGCAAGGCTCCAAAATAGCGGTGTCCAAAGTGCGGCCCGGGGGCCTTTTGCAGCCCTTGGAAGAGTTGCGCAAATTTACAAAGCCAGGACAGGTGGTTGATGCAGATGGAGATTTCTTTTATTTTCAATCTGGGCAAAATTATTTCCGACAAATTCAAATCTTGGAATCAATCTTGGAACAATGGAAAACATTAGGTACTTTATTAGCCACAATTCTTGCCTCCTTATTAACTGCATAGCAAATAGAACTTCATCTATCCAATAACGGCCAAATATGACATTAAATAGTTTATTACACTCGGCTAAGTAAGGGGAAGTATTTTCAAGAAACGATCGGCACAAATCCTATTCTTATTGTTGATAATAGTCAATTGGGTTCTCTATTTTTTCAGCAAAGCTCAAATGAATCGGCAATTTGGGTACCCTTTCTTTTAATTAGTCAACTGTGCTTCTATATGATTAATTTATTGTTGAAGAGGTAAAAAAGTTTTTTCTTATTTTAGCTTTTAAGGAATTTCTTTACTTACAGGTGACTTTTTTTTCCCTTCTAGCAAATAAGCATGATCGATGTAAAGAACTATTTTCTTTCTAAAAACTCCAGTTTACAGTGTTAAGCCTCTGTACATATGTTTACTAGAAGTGCCAAAAATCACAGATGGCATAGTCACAAGCATTTTGTTTGAAATTTATCAGCATCTCCAGTTCTGAAGTACTCTCAAGCTTTTACCATTTTCACATATTTTTTTTCTCAAATAAGAAGAAAGGGACATTTCTGGCATTGTGTTTTGAACTGGTAAGTGATGTAGAATTATTAGTTCATAGGATATGCTTTTGAATCAGATGTATGAAAGACTGAGTATCGGGGAAAACGAAATCTCTGGTGCAATAAGACAGTGCAAATTAAAAAAAAAAAAAATAATAATAATAATAATCCAAGCAAATCTAACAGTGGACAGTCTTTACTGTCCATTTGCAGATGCTTTTGTTATACATTTCTTACTGTAAAATACAGACTCTGTTCACATCCAAATTTGTCTCAAACTACAAAAAAACATAGAAACAAAATAGCACCCAATAGGTTCATATACCAACAAGTAATAAAGTATAAATTTCTCTCTAGAAATTTAGAAGTTGGGCAAAATAAAAGTGTTGGAGGACCAAATGCCTTGATTTCTTTTCACAGAACAAACCGTGATCCTGTGTTGAAGTGTTACTCTTTGTGCAGTTTTTTTTTTCTTTTTCTTTTTTCCCCCAAATAATTATTTAAATTACACACACAGAAGCAACTGCTGCCGGGGAAACGTGTCTCCCTCCCGCCCCATGTTTTGGTGACCATATTGTCTGACAGTATGTGCAGTCACACGGGAAGGTCTGTTACTCACTCTTTACGTGTAAGGCACTTACAAGTCTAAATCAAACAGACAAAAGCGATACTGATGACAAGGTTCAAATAATAACAACAAAATATGACAATATAATAATTAAAATTATATAGGCTAAAAAACATCACAAAATATAACCTAAAACATACATTTGAAGGACATTAAAAGAACACAGTATAACAATCCTTCCCCTGCCTTTTAACATTTCATATAGAATTCACAATTTATTTATTTTTTCAAACTGAGACTGTTGGAGGTGAGAGAAATAATGTGATTGTAGTATTTTTTTAACATGTTATGTTTTTTTGTGTGTTTTTATTATGGCTGCAGGTGTCTTGGGTATAGGGCTGATCTGAGTCACAAATATAAGAACTTTTTTTTTGAAGAATAAGAAGAAGAAGAAGAAGAAGAAGAAGAAGAAGAAGAAGAAGAAGAATAAGAAGAAGAAGAAGAAGAAAAGGTTATGTGGGACAGAGCAGGAATCCTGAAAAGGAGGAGTGGATGTACTCGGTAGAGTAAAGGCCGTTTGCTTGATCTGAGGGCATTTGAACCCATACCTCGTCACCTTCTTTAAGCTCTAGGACTGCACTGCCAGATGCTTGGTCCATGTAGCCTTTCTTGTATTCATCGTAGGTATAAGTGGCTGGCACATTGTTCTTGTACAAAGCCACCCACAGGCTAGTTCCCTTCACGTGCATGTGGTACGCAAAGTAGTAGACGCCAGATAAAGGAGCGGTGAAGATGCCAGTAGAAGTGCTGTAAGCATTTTGTCCATTATACAGGGTCCTATCAAATTTGATTGGCAGGGCGGAAGGTGGGAATGGTGTGGTGAGAATAGCAGTGAACGCTGGCGCTAGTGAGGCAGAGAGAACTTGAGTGTATGCAGGACCCTTCCTGTCCCCAGGTACTTCTTCCCCACCCAGTCCTCCATCGGTGACCCCTGCAGCAACAGTTTGGCCATTTCCTGGAGGGCCAGGAGGTCCAGGAGGACCAGGTGGACCAGGCATACCATTAAGCCCAGAAGGCCCTGGTTTTCCTGGTGGACCTTGTGGACCCATTGAACCCTTGTCACCCAGTTTGCCTAACCCTGGAGGCCCTGGAAGTCCAGCTTCTCCCCTTGGTCCAGGGGCACCCTGTGGGCCCATTGGACCCATAGGCCCTTGGAGACCAGGAATTCCTGACTGACCTCTGGGGCCTGGAGTCCCTATAAAGCCTGCCTCACCTTTAGGCCCTGGAGAACCTGTCAACCCTGGATTCCCAGGTTGGCCAATTTGCCCTGGCTCACCTTTAGGGCCTGGTTTACCAATAGGACCATTAGGTCCAGAGATGCCCTTTTCTCCTGGGAAACCAGGTCGCCCAGGGATTCCACTGGGGCCTTGGTCACCTTTGAGTCCAGGCAATCCTGGGGGTCCCTTGGGTCCTAGCTCTCCCTTCAGGCCTGGCATTCCATGTTTTCCTGGAAGTCCCATTGGACCTTGAATGCCTTGTGGTCCAGGTTGTCCATCAAGACCTGGCGCCCCAATTGGACCCACTATTCCTTGTTCTCCCTTGTCCCCAGGGACACCTGGAAATCCACCATGACCCTTTTCCCCCTTTGGCCCATTTAGACCAGGTTTTCCATAGCCAGGTGCGCCAGGAATTCCAGGATTTCCTCGGGTCCCTTGTTCACCCTTAGGACCCACTGGACCCGGTGTTCCTGGAAGTCCATCTAGACCAGGCTTCCCCAACCCAGCTGGCCCAGGAAGACCTTGTAGACCTGGTGGCCCAGGCTGTCCTGGTTCTCCTAGTTTTCCTGGCAGTCCTTCATCACCTTTAAGTCCAGGTGGTCCTGGTAAACCTTTCTGTCCTGGTTTGCCAATACCTGGAAAACCAGGGGGTCCTGTATTGCCTTTTAGACCCGGTGGCCCCCTGATACCTGGAATTCCTGGTTTCCCATTACCGTTCTCACCCTTAAGTCCACGTTCACCTGGTGGGCCAGAAATACCTTTTAATCCTGGCTCACCCCGAGCTCCAGGAGGACCTCTGATACCTGGGAGCCCAGGTTTTCCATTCAGTGATAAACCAGCAGGGCCTGGGACACCAGGAGGCCCAGGAAGTCCACGGGGACCTGGCTCACCACGAGGTCCAACCTCGCCATTAACTCCTGGCATTCCATTTGGCCCAATCTTTCCTGGGAGACCTGGGAGTCCAGGCTTACCAATTCCTGTAAAGCCTGGAGGTCCCTGAGGCCCTGGTTGTCCATTGAGACCTGGTTTTCCCAGTCCAGGCTTTCCTGGTAATCCTGGTGGCCCAGCAGGGCCTCTTGGTCCAGGTTTCCCTTGAGGACCTGGTTCCCCTTTCATCATAGGTGGCATATCTAGAAAACAAAAATCAAGTAGTTAGAGTAATCATTGCTTTCCCTCTTTTTTATTTCGCAAAGAATTAAAGCCATTTAAGTTATTCCACAGTGTAATCCTGTTTGCAGCTCTCTTTTACAGTACTTTTATCATACTAATATTGTTCTTACAATAACTGTTTTAGATACCACACATCTGCTGACACCATGTCACCATATCAACATTAAATTAAGTATTTTAAACAATCTTTTTTATTGTTTTCTTTTTCATACATATACAACAACTGACAATATATAGATTCATTAATATAATATGAATAAATTAATTATAAACAAATTCTGGAATATTTGGGATACATGAAAGAGACAATTCATGAAGTTGAAGCCTTAATAGGAATATTAAAAATACTAATGAATTTCAGCTATAATATCAGAAAGGACCTTTTCAATTGAAAATCTGACTTTAGATCGTTGAAGTGCCTTTCAGCACAACAATCTCTAGAACTTTAAATCTGATATTCAACATATGACCTAGAGCTTTTACTCCCCTCTGCTGGTACTGCATAAGTCTTGCAGCCATTTGTACTTTTGAAATAAGAAACACATTTTACTAGGAAGTATACCAAAAAAAACAACAAAAAAAAAACAAAAAACAAAAACATACTGATAATAATTTACAAAAGGCTGTTAAAGAAAAGTTTGGGCCATCCAGAAATTGTTTTCTATGTGCACTCAGTGTTTATGGTGACAATCAAAGTTTTGTTCAATCATTCTATTTCTTTCTTGATGAACTAAAAAGAAATTCTAATTTGCAATATTCATTTGATTAATTTTAAAAGGTAAATTTTTATTAATTTGCATAATGTGGCACTTTAAGATCCAACCTAATTTCTAATTCTTACCTTTCATTATGTTACAAGATACAGAAGACAATTCTTTTGTTTGTTTGCTTTCTTAAGAATTTAATGAGTATTATATTTTTAAATATACTTTAATTAAAAAAAAGTCTATCTCTTTCTGCACAATTATTTGTATTTCGAAAGTCTGCATGTTTGTGAATCAGGCAACAATATAGGGATGTAGTGAGGACTCTTGACCACTGAGTGGCAGTAAAATCACACATCCTATTTGAACCATTCATCAAAGAGCAGTGTTTAGTTCTCAGGTCTGAGCTCACTATTCACAGAAGAAAAGGAATCCCTGTGGTCTTGTTAACGCTCCTGACAGATCTTTGAAGTTTCAACAGGAGAGTTAGGTGCAAAACGTCACCATCAAATAGTCTCCCCATCTCACTCATCTTTTCTTTTTTTAAACACCCTTTTATGTAATTACATTTGCTTTGAAATTTGCTTTGAAAACTGGGCCTCTGATTACACTCGCCACCTCTCACATGATCCAGAACTGGTCAGGTACACTTTAAGTCCAATTTGATCATCAAGGCGGATGATAGTATGCATTTGTTGTACAGTGATGGCTACCCCCACCACTCCCCCGCCCCATCTCTATTCTCCTTCCCCTGAGTGTTTTTTTAAGTAATTTATTTTCTTTCCTGGGAAATATGTGATTAAAAACATTGAAGTAACGGCATCCAGATGGTGTGAGGAACAACTAGCCCCGTTCACTCACTTCAACTAACATTTGGCAACTGAACCTTTAATAGGCCCCTACTGAGCAATGCCAGATTCCAGAGGAGGGATATTTGTGTATGTTGAACATAAGTTTCAAATATTAGGTCTATTTACAGAAAGAGAATAGACCTATTAGGCTGGAGAATGGCTGTGCGGTCGGTTCCTTCGTGTAGTTTGCAGAACGTGAAAACAAATGATAGTGGAAAGAGGGATTACTTACCAACATAATGTCCCTTGCCCTCTCGAAATGGAGGTCCAACAGGTCCTTTCATCATGGGCTGCATGTACTTCACGTGAGGGATGGGGGGGTAACCTCCAGCAAACGCACGGCCCCCAAGCATCAGCAGCACGCAGACAGGAGCCAACAGCATGATCACCAGCATCCCAAGCTTCTCATACACACAAAGATCTGTAGGTGAGAGAGGAAGACAAGTTGAAACAACGTTCTGGTATGAAGGGTTTCATCTATCAGCTTCGATGAACCTTTTTCAACTCTCTTGCATTGATAAACAGCCATAATTTTTAATTTTTTTATTTTGAAGTATTACAAATTTCTAAAGTACACCATTCTGCCAAAAGTATTTGCTCACACATTCAAGTCATTGAATGTATGTGTCCAATCACATCCATACCCCCAATGTGAAAAATCAGACTGCTTCTGCAAACTTTTATGAAAGAATGACTCGCTCTCAGGAGCTAATGTGAATTACCGTATAGTTAGGTAGCAGGGTGTCACCTGGCAACAAGCCCAGTTCTAAAAACATACAGTTTTTCATAGAATCTGAATCGGAAGAAATATCTAGTGAATTATTGTTTTATGGTTAGAAAGGCCTGGTTGATTAAATTTTTATGAGGTCTTAGAAGGGTGAGCAGACTTTTCAGATGATCAAAAACAACTACTACTGATCACTATAATTAAGTTATGCGCAATATTGTCTCTGATCAAGACTAAAATTCTGACTGGCCCTTCAGAATTGGACATTTACGCTATGTTTACACAAGACTTCTGTCTGGAAACTTTTCGGATGTTGACTAGTGAAAAATTCCATGTTTAGACAGCAGCGCTAAGACATTGAATCTGTTGTTGTTAATGCCAGGGCACTAAATGGCGCTGTGATTCTAGCATGTTATGGAAGCAAGCATGTACTTTTGATACCTTAGTTTCCACCTCACTAACTTCTACCTCATATAGAAAACGGTAACCCATCTCCAATTAATCAAATCCTCATGCAACACATACACATTCCGTATCAGATGTTATGTTAATCTGAACAGGTTAAGTAGCACATACAACACAATGCAATCCGCCATTGTTTTACTTGAGTTTGCTCTTGCATACGTAGAAGAAACTCTGCAGCTGTGTGCTTTCACATCTGCGGAGTTCTTCACACCTCCGCGGGGGTGTTCCCAAAAACTCCCACTCAGTGTAGGCTTCAAAAAGTGCCGGTGTCAGAGAGTCCAATCACTGGAGACGTGTAGACGAGTGGCAGGATCTCAACAAAAATGTTTTGGTTTCACTGAAAACCAGCTCCGTGTAAAGGTGGCATTGGATACTAGTAATAACATGCCTGGAAACACAATGCAAAAACTGGATAACCGGGTCCATAAGAGGTCAGAAAATAAGAAAGTTCGGTAAACTACTATTAAAATCCACTTCAAAAGTTCGCAATGTAATCTGGGTCATTGGAAAATAGATACTGTGAAATGTGTGGTGGCTGTGGAGCTTTATATCATGACTGCCATGTTTCTAATTCCCTAAGTTTCAAACTCAAATATATTTACACAGACTCCTTTCCATTCAGAATACAGCTTATGTTAGCAGCAGCATGCTTTTATTTTTATTTTTCTAACTGAACCTTTCAACGGGAACAACTTTAGATCTTAATGATCTTAGGGATCCACAGTATGCATTCCTGTCAACTCAAATTAACCTCAGGTAAAGACGGCCACATTGCCTTTGGCCAAATATTTTTACAGCCATGGCCCTATGTTAACAGGAAAACCACCTGAGGACACTTGGCATGTTTTTGGTCTTAAAAAACATGCAATGTTAAGTGTGTGCAACTGGATTCAACCTGCGAAACCAAGATGCATTCCCAATCCAACTCTTCCCCCAAGCTGTTAAGCCCTATTTGGACTAAGGAGTTAGGTTTTTAATGATTTGGAATGCAAAATGTATTTTGAGGCTCAGACTAACTGCTTATAAATGCCAACCAAATCACCACTTTATTAGGCAAGGAAATTCTGTAAATGTGGTTAATTTTTATTGCATAGCAAACATTTTTACATAGAGGTTTATTGAGGCAATTAGCACGCAGCTGTGCTGTACTTTTACAGCACCGTATAACAAGTTTGCAAAAGACAGGTGATGAATATTTAAGTGGAAAAGACAAAATTAAGGAGAAACACAGAGCGTTCTAACATGTTTTAGTGAAGGTACACAACAAATACAATTAAACCAGTCTAGTAATGGCCTTGAATAAGAGGTTCATTGAGTGCTGCTGGAAATGACACAAAGAAAAAGTAATGCTAACAGGAAGTCGTGAAAGTCAAAAATTAAAGTTTGACACTTATAATTTGACTCACCAAACATGTGATGGAAGGTGCTCAGATCATATTGGGCCAAAATTAAATTCTTCAGCAAATATGCAAAATGCTATGCGTACAAGAAAACTAACGTTGAACATCTCACTCAACGCACCGTCCCCACTTTGAAACATGGTGGTGGCAGCATCATGATCTGAGGATTTCTAAACCTGCTGCTGAGATGGAAGTCTATCTTCCACTGGGATAATAACACTCAATACTCAGTCAGAGCTACAACAAACTGATTTGGATGAAAGTGTACTCACGTCTTACAACGGCCCAGTCAAAGCCCAGGACTAAGTCTAAATAGGTATGTGTTGCAAAATTAGACAAGAGCATCCTTTAAGAGTTTTCTTTGCAAAAATAATGAAAAAAACATATTTCTAAAGACGATGCTCTGCCTTTGCTGTTCTTCTACATAAAGTCCCAATCAAAACACACCGAGGTTTGTTTCGATTGATGTGACAAAATGTGAAAAGGTTCCACTCATACAAGTACGTTTTTCACACCACACTATATCTGTCACAACATTCCTCCACAGTATACGTGTATGTCAGGACACGTGTGTGCAGTAGCAGCATCATGTTTCTCTTTCTATGAAATTGGCTAATTTATAGGGGGGGGAGGCTCTTTCTCCCCTCAAGTAATTGCGAGACGGTTACTTCCACAGCGTTTGTGGTTGTCACTTGCTTGTTTTCCTCTCAGCACGAGAGAGAAAAGTTTGCGCAATGAAACTTTTGCTCTGCTCCGAGGCGCAGCATTCACATGGACATAAGTTGACATCTTCTAATTTGACAATTACATGTCATTACACAAAATGGTTAATTGGCAACAGGATTGGAAGTAATTTGGGAATACATAGCAGGCTTTAAATCCTGCTACAAGCACTTAGAAAAAGAGGTGTGTTCGTTGGCACCACATGTGCTGAGATTAGCCTGAAGTCTGCGATTTCTTTTGGGAACTAAAGCTAGATAGCCCAAATTCTTGATTTATGGCCATTTACCAAAGAATTCCTTCAGCTGTTTATTTGAGATTCATCATAAATATCTGTAGCTCGTGTTTGTTTATGCATTTGGGAGACTACAGATCTTCACTCAAAGGAAACACGAGGAATGCAAAGAAAGAGATGTTAAGAAAAATAAATAAGGGAAGGCAGACAGTATTAGTGAGACAGTGTTTGGTGGCTGGCCGACTTTCTGGCTGGCTGGCAAGGAAGCTTGTCTGGTGTGGGGGTCTGTGGTTTCAGCGCAAATGCGCAGTAATTTAAGAGGCAGGTCTGAATGCCCGCTGTTTTGCAAGCAAAAGAGTTGAACTCTAGAGAGATACAGCGTCCTCAAACCTTATAGACAAAGAAGAATTTCAATGCATTGAAATGTTCTGGGGAAAAAATAACTGTGTTAAAAAATCTTTGTGTTTTTTCTTTTTGTTGTTGTACCAAATCACTTGTGTTACAACATTGGCATCATATTTTTTTTTTTTTTTTTTTTTTATAATTTATCGTTTTCATTCATTTTGTTCATCTGAGGTGTAGGAACTTCCTGTTTCCCTGGGTTAGAAATACGACTCTAGCTCATGAAAATGCCTTGATAAGAGCCATTGATTTATATCTCTGCTCAGTGGTGGTTCTTACATAAACAGTGCAATGGTCGAGACCCACCTTCAGCCAATCTCTAAACAATCAAAATTGCAGGAGGCCATTTCTAATGCTGCTCTGGGCAGCTGCCTATATGGCCTATAGCCAAAAGCATGACTGACAATTGAAGGCAAACCTTCACTACACCCCAAAATGTATTTTTTTAAAACTCCTTTCTCCCACCATTCCCGACCAGTAACAGCCTGCTGAAGATAAATATCCCTACATCATGGTATTAAAACATTTTCTATTTGAGAAGTTGTGTTCAGGGTGACGTCCAATGTTGTTTTTCTGTTTAAAGTGTTTGGCATTGAGATCAGCAGTTTGTTAATTGCTGGCACTGGATTTTGTTCTGTGTCAGAGTGAAGGGGACGGAATAGAAATGTCTATTTTATCTTTTTTATGAAACAACTCTGTTGGTGTGTCACATAAAATCCAAATAAAATACATTGGGGCTTGACACTGTAACATCAGAAAGTATGAATAAGTTCAAGAGATATTTACTTCAATATGTGAGAAAAAAAAAAAACGCCACAGTGTAGTCCAAAATATTGAAGTAGACCATAAAAGGTTGAAGATAAACTTCTACTTGTTCAGTAAACCTCACAGACCTATATCTAGAAACCACCTGACATTGACGTGATGCCTGCAGTTATCACCTTTCATGAACGTGAGTTATACGGCTCTGGTGCAATGTCTTAAAAAGCGCAGGAGGGCTGCAACGACTACCGAAGCATAAGCGGCAGCTTCCAAACCGTAATTTAGCAGCACCTCAAGAGGACTGAGCTGACATGCCAGGGAGACGCAGACAACCCCGACGACTGAAGCCAAGCACTCACTGCGCCGTTTACCCACTAATGCAACGAACAGCGGCGGAGAGGTTTGACCCGAGGAGCAGGGCCTACGTTTACCCCCTAAGCCGTACATGTGCCGGTCCAGACTGCCAGACGTTTCCCAAACCACGTGCCACAGAGAGATTACAGATAAACCCCGAGCGTGAGGATTTGGCGTCACGGTCAGGAAGAGGAGGTGCTTGTTTTGCGGCGAAGATACGAGACTGCACGGGCGGGAGGGGACGGTACCTCGACGTTGCACGTTGCACGAGGTCAAATTTTACAAAACACAGCATACGACAATCGGGTCGAGCGGTGCTCGAATAGTTTTGGTTCCAACCACAGACCTCGGAGAGAACCAAACGTTAATTCTGACAAAACTTTCGGCTGATTCATCCAATTCTGATAAACCTCAGCCACAGCGGTGACCATAATGAATTCTAACTCAACCATGAACCCACACGGCTGGCAGGCGGCTTCTCAACCACAGCCACCTTCTTTCACCAAACTTTCCCTCTCTTTGCACATATCTCATGCAAACCCAGAGAGGTGGAGGGAGCCGTTTTCACACGCATAAAGAAAGCACTGGCTCAGTCTAGACATAACAGCATTTACAGGTTCTAAATATTTTCACTAAGAAGGCAAGCACACGTGCACGATGCCAAGAAAAGCCTTTAAACTTAAAAACGGGCTCAAACGTCTGCACAACTGCTGGCAAGAAAACATGAAATCACCACTTCTGGAGGATGTTTACTCAGCTGTTTTATCTTGTAGAAGAGAAAATCCCAGACATGACACAAACTTTTTATTTCTTTTTTTAAATCTTGTAGCAACATCGAACATTTTGTCTTTTAAAGACATGTCTTAAAAAGATCTTTGAACTTTAACTTAATTGCTTTTTTAGGCTCAAGTGTAGAAACTTGAAGAATAACATTGCTAGTAATTTGACACATATCTTTTGGCTTTTGTGGCAGCTTAAATGCTATGAGTTTATGGCTTTTACCGTTGAAAAAAAAACTCACATTCAATCTGCAGTATATCATATGAACATCTCACACTAAAGATACAATAGCATATTAACACCACATAAACATTTTCATATCTGTAAATTCCAACTTCAAAGTATTTCATTGGTATAAAGCAGTACTCTGCAATCTGCAACTATGGATTAATTAATTAATTGGACCCTACAAAAATAGCTCTTGACACCATAGGCCAAAAGCTAAACGTAAAGGTCACAAAAATACATAGTCTTACCTGTTTTTCATGTGTTTTCATGCAATATCTGCAAAGCATTTCCGCAACAGAATGAAACAAATGGTCTACATCGTACCAAAGATGCACATTTGTGTTAGATAATTTGGTAAATCCCTCCAGAGGTCAGGTAATTAGCAAATATAGTTGATAAATGCAATTCTTCTGTGAAGATTTAAAAATTCCATGCGGAGACACTGTCCAATCTGACTAGGGTTACGGAAGAACAGGACAGAAGTCACAACTTAGGCCAAAACACGTTCAGCTGTTCAGCAGTGACAGGTGCTTCTATCTAAATACAAATGCAATTTTTTTTTTTTTAAGAATTTCATCTGAAAAGGATTTGAAAAGCAAAGTTTGATTTTTTTCCTTCTCTTTCACCAAAGATGTTTGACTTGTGTTGGCCTATCGTACCATGTCTTGGTAAAAATGCATACATTTTTGTGGTTGTGATGTGACAAAATGTGGAAAAAGTTAAATTCTTGCAAAGCACTGTAAATTTAGCAGAAAAGCATCTTGTTCTAGATCATTTTCATTTTGAATTCCAACCATAAAAACCCCCAGACTGCTCGCTGGCCATACCATCAAGCTGACGTGTCTGAATTGCGCTTTTGCAACATTATGGTCTGCGGTGGGATGCATTTTTCATTCCTTAAACAACAAAAAATAACTTTGTCATCACCAAACCTAGTTTTGAATGATGGATAATTGCATTTTGTAGGAATAATGAATGTCATCTCTCAGTGTTTACTGGTTTTGGACTGGATCTCATTCCTGTCGAATAATCTCTGGAAGGATTTAAAATTTGTGATTTAGAACCAATTTTTCCTCATTGATCATCTGTCACATATGTGATTTTCGTTTCTTCAAAAGAGGTGCTAATTAGGAGACAGGTTTAGTTTAGCTTTTTATGGGAATCAGCCGTCAGTACAATTCTTTTCTAACCCGGTTTTCTTTTCTTTTGTCTGTCTCTGTACACACTTGTTCCATTTTCTTTCAACATCCTTCTGTGCTCTACCTATAACTAAACTGCAATGCACACAAACACATCCGAGAAGGCCTTTCACCTGCACAAACTGCGTCCTTCAAGAGATCTTCAAAATGTGAATACTTTCGTAATCTTAACAAATTCTCCGCACACGAGAAGTACTGCGTGAACACCTGTAAGCACTTGAAGGGATATAAATAATCCCACTTTGCAACCATAGAAGTTCAGATATAAAGTACTTCATAATCAGCCACTTTTAAATATTGATCAACGCAAACTGAAACGTGAAACTGTCTTTTCTACTTAACAGAATGATTGCATATTCGAAAACTTTAATATTAAAACTGCTCAATGTCAGGAGATCATATTTTGTCTATAATAATAGTTTGTTGACATTTTTGGTAGCTTATTCTAAACTGTGTAATGTACACTGCTACTTCTTTCCTGAGATCCATCTCTGAATAGTTGATCAGCCCTTCGTGATAACCCCTTCCCTGAATTTTTTTTTTTTTTTTTTGTAAGTGCCTTGAAATTAGTTTGTGTATCATGTCATCTGTCTCAGTAATGAAGGATTTTGATCATTTATGGAAATAAGTACCCATAGCAACTAAATGTCTGCAATAAGTTAAATTAACTGTGTATGATTTTTGTTTTTCAGAGGTTATTGTTCCCTCCTGTTTCAATCACTTATATTTCTGATGGACAACTCAGATAGGATTTGACAGAATATGAGATGAGTCAAATGAAAATATAACCTTTACAGTAAGTTATGAGTAGATTAAATATCCATTATATTAAGTCATTAGTTGGAGCACAAAATGTTATCATAGTAGGTACAAATTAAAGGTGAATTAATCTTGTGGCAGTCAGCTCTGCTTTTACCTGAAAGACTTGTGTATTTAAAAAAAAAAAAACCGAACTAATATGATAAACAGAAAGGAGAAAGGTCTAGAACCTGAAAACTGAGTATTTTTGAGGTTTCATTTGGAGTCTGCCTCATTTCAATGAGGTAATTCTTCCCTCAGCCTGATGAGCACTTGGAGGTGTCGGATCGTGGCATATTATTTGAGCTGTGGTCACAGTCCCTGTGTCTTTGAATCCTCTGCATATTTCTCCACATTATAAAATAATCACCAGAGGAGCAGAATGACCATAATGCGACCACGATTGCGCGCAATTGTGGCCAAAAATCTGCGTGCATAATGAGAAATTAACATCTGTTATTTTAGGTGGCAGTGGTAAATTTCAGGTTTTGTTTGGTTGCTGTTCAGGAAAAACGTTGTTTTTTTTTTTTTTTCCCCTCTGCCAGCAAAAAAAAAAAAAAAAAAAAAAATCCCCTGCCTAAAGGGGTTTTGTTTCCCTTAAATCATTAGTTAAGTAAACTGAAGTAAAAGTAAGACACATTGTAAAGCAAACTGAAGTAGGATATGTCATAGGGAATGTTAAAAAGCTCCTTTTTGTTTTTCTGAGACTGTCCTCTGTTCCAAAAACAGTTCCATGGGTGGTTCATTCATTCAAAGATGACTTTAATGACTTGCAATAACATTCAAAGCATATGAAACCGCTTTGATTTTTTTGTTCTTTTTTTCCTTACCTTTTTCAATTATTTTTGAAATATTAGGTTTTAATCCCATCCAAGTAGCTTTATTACCTAAATCTAACAAGAAGACATAAGTCTGTTCTCAGTTATTGTGTGTGTGTGTGTATGCTGGGATGCCACCAAGACAACCAACCAACCAGAACAATATCCAATGTCTCTGCTTCAAAATATGCCAAACTAGCCCTGGATATCAAATACTCTCAGAGCTCCTGTTTATTTGCTCTGGCAGAATGTGTCTGTCAAAATTCATCATCAGATTTTTCTTTTTTTTTTTTTTTTTCCACACTCGTTTTTTTAAGTTACACGCCGTGTTTAGTCTGATTGGACGAAGGTCGGTGAGCTAACATCCAGAGGGGTGTTGATAGGAAAAATCAAAAGGGAACTAGGATGATTTCAGAGCAACTCTGATTTGTCCGGGAATGTCAGGTTGTGCCAAATTAAGCACAAATTGAATGTAGGTTTTAACTTTAGCTAATCAGATGTTAATAAATCAACTTTATTTCCAGGTGTAGAGTCAAAGTGTAATGTGTTAGGCTTTCTTATGTTGAACTAAAACATTACTTTTTGTCTTTCCTAAATGCCAAAAGCAATTTTGACAAAATTAGTAATTTAGACCCAAAATTACCAAGGTTTATTAAATTTAAAAATCGTATACTACATTTTATTTAAGTTATACGTATGTAACTTAAAATTGTATGATTCACAATATTTCCTTAATTTTGTCACATTTAAACCCATGATGCCTAAACTCAAGTGTGACAGCAGTTTTGACATTAATTCGATTCCATATACCTGCTTCTGCAACTCACGTCGATTCGGACTATAAACACCCAACACTCAGTAAAAAGGGTAAAATGAGTAGAACCACGTGACTTCAAATATATAGCACATGTGGGCCATCCTGGTGTTTTTCTGTCATTTAGCAAGTGAGAATCAGACAAAAGGTCAAGAGACATTCAAAGAAGTATGAGCTCACGTCAACTGATAGAGTAGTGAAACTGTAAGGAAATGAGAGGTGTAAAGCGTATAAAATGATGAAAGTCTGCAGAAAGAGAAAAGATGTGAGAAGGTCAAATTCGAGGTTGTTATTTGCTCGATGACTTCATTAGACGTTAATACCGCTGGGAGTAAATTTGAGCGCAGAACCAGACATGCTAATAATTAAATAGGGGCTGATGCACTGTGTAGAAGAAAGTGTTTGAGCGCAGGATGAAAGGTGAAGCAGTCAAAGTAAGGCAAATTACTGACACAACAATGCCGGAGCTCTGGGGTCTCACACATGTTACATGTTACACAATTCCATGTTTCAGGCCAGCAAAAAGGCATCCAGTTCTTTGTATTCGCCTGACTGATATCTGTCGCGTTGCCAGTTCAAGCTAGGTCATCTCATCTTTTCTGCAGATTGAGTTTGCGCGGCGTGGAAAGTTACCCCGTGATCCAGGAGGTGGTGGGTTTGCAATACGAACACGGAGAAGGAGGTTTGGAACTGAGAAAAAGAAAAACAAGAAAAAAAGAAAAAACGCGAGAGTCTCCAGGTAAACACAGACATCTGCAGATTTCCTCCTGCCCCAGCAGTGCACCTCAACTCTATACAAGCCCCCTGATTAGGTAATCGAGAGAAAATAGTGGAAAAATAATCGTATAAAGGCCTCTGTGCTTCCACCTTTCCAAGGCAATAAATATTCTGCCTTTCATTGACTCAAGACGGTACGCCACAGGCAAACTTCCACAAAAACGGACATTAAGTTTTCTTTTTTTTTTTTTTTCTCATCAAGTGAAAAATAAGAAGTCGATGCATCGATGCAGATTTATGTCTGGACGACTTCGCTATGAAGGGGGCTGTGTGTTAGAGGGCACTGAGGAGATGACCTCACCTCACCACCGGGGAAAACTTCAAGGGCATCCAGGAATCCGATCTCCTGTAAATCAGAATGATTGCCTTCTCGTCGTGCCATGCAGGTCTCCTCTGGCAAATTCAGGGCCTTTCCACCCCCGAGTCCCCTCTCCAATTTCCTCCTCTCTCTTCTTTAAGCGTCCTGCTCTCCACACACAGCCCGTTGCTGGTGTGAATGCTCTTATTGTGCGCTGCCAAAAAGGGCAACGCTCAGCGATTCTGTTCCTGCAGTTAATTTAGATGTACCAGCAAAAAGGTGGAGAGGGAAGAACTTAGAAAAGCAGAAAGGGAAAGAATGTGTACGTCAGCTCATTTAAATGCTTCAACGTGTATGATTTAGACGTAAAATTTCCAAATCACTCCAGAATTTGGAGATTTTGCCCACTTATTTTGTGAAAGCAGACTAAATGACTCTCCTACAACTGGTCACGAAAGATTTTAAGATATTTGCTAAATCGCTCCAGTGTAGTTCATTTGAAACTCCCCGACAAATTATGTCCAGAATTTTCTAGAACCACTTCATGCACAAACTTTTCATTCCAAAAGGGCAACATACATGAGGTAAGTAAACTAATATACATGCCCCTACAACCCACACTATGCCCATCCCTCAAAAGTAAATGTTAAATGAATCAGCACTGAATGATCTTACTCAATAAAAACTAAGAGTGAAATGCAGTACTCAACAAAATCCCAAAAGTGTCCCATTCAGTATTCCGTATTGAGTCAGGAAAGAGAAGGAGAATATAGAAAATTATGGCCTCTATTCCATAAAATGATGTGGAAAATTCTGGTGTGTTATCATTTCTAGCATATCCCGAACAAGCCCCCAGAACTGTTGTGACAGAAATGCAACAAGTCAGAAACACAAATTCTGATTGCCTTTTTTTTTTTTTTCAGCATTTTATGTAAAAAAAGAAGCAATATTATGTTATGTTGCTGTCATGGCAATATAATATTTACCTGGATTCATAGCTCAGGCTATGAATCCAGAACTGTTCCTGTTATCAGCTGGCAGACAGTACAGACAACATGTTGCCTGATCCTGACCCATGAAATCAGTTTTCCACAGAGCAAGACCAGAAAATAGAACAAGCCAACATGTGACAGGGGCTCACGCAACTTTTTATAGAGCGCATCATTTCAATCGTACTTTACCCAAAAAGTAATGAATTCATTTTTGAATCATGGACTTTTTAATCATGGACTCTAGTTGTGATGAACACGCAAGTTTGAAACAAGCTGTCATGCAAACTGTTCACAGTTTTCACCAAACGGAGAATCTGGAATAACAGTTTTTTGCATTTTGTCTCAGTTATTTAATAAGTTTGAAATGGTCAAAGCCCATGTGGGAGTGGAGCATGTGGGTACAATTAAGAATGTGTGTGCTGAAGGTGAGACATGTTCTAGAGAGAGGGCTAAAAAATAAAGAAGAGGGCTAACAATAACACACTGTCAATTGTTCCATTCTCTCTTCTTTTTTTTTTTTTCCTTTTTTTGTAGGACTGGGAAACAATTTTAAGCTGCACTAGAGCTGGGACAAATATCCGAGTAGGGAAAACAAAGTTAAAATCTCTAGTAGTTTGCATCTATCCAAGTTTATTCTCCATGAAAACACTGAGCTTGGTGCCTGAAGCTTAAGTCCAAAGCATTTAATGACGTTTAAAGGAAGACCTGAGCATTGGATGGAGTAGGGAAAAATTATAAAGGAGATGCGAAATCATTGGAAAACATTGAACAGAAAAACAGAAACAGAGATGGAAAGAGGAGAATAAAAGCTTTAGATCTTTATCTCCCACTTAATATGCATCCTCTGCCAATCGTTCCCCGTGCTCCCTCGACTCGCTGCTGAAACGGCTTTCCACGCAGATGCACATATTGGACACATATAGACACTGTTGGCTGGCAGCACAACACAGAGGAAAGCCTATTTTTCTGTCCAAAATGGAGAAAAAGAGACATAGAAGAGAGATTAAAATTTAATAAGGAGCAGGAAATCTCGGTTAAATCCCACCGCACGAAAGAGTCGAAATGCCTCTGTGCTAAAGGCTACTGTGCTACAGACTGAACGCTTCAACATGGGCTCCTCTGGCACTGACGCTACACTGAGTCATTCTGTTATATTACATCTCTAATTGGCAATTTTGAGAAGTCTAGGATGTGTGGTAGCAAAAATATTTAATATAGCAAAAATGACATAGTATTACCTCTGGGTTGTCATTTAAGTAAGAAGCTTTAAAAAAAAAAAGCCATTGAAAGGAACAACTGACTTAATTTATCAGAAATGGCACATTAAACTGCCACTGATTTTCAAAAATGGCTCAATTTATGTTCAAAGTATCTAAAAAGTTGTTACCTGAGCACATACAGAGCACGTTTTCTGAAAGAGAAGGGGTCACTCAAACTTCAAGATCCGCAATTTTAGAACAACAAGAAAAAGCTTCTGTATTTCAATTAAAGGCGTAAAGTTATGTAACAAGTTACATGAAGATTTAAAACAAAGCAATAGTTTAACACAATTCAAAAGAAAGAACAAAGAGGTAATTTTCAATAGATACACATACGGGAGATGGAAAGCAATAAGGTGTGTATTGCAGATAACAACTTGGTGTAAGGGTTAGGAAAGACAAACCAGAATAAAATGGGAAAATGTATAGGTAAATATTAGTAACTGTTACTTCTGACTGCCACTTTGATTTCGATTTGTTTAATGACAGTAGGACTCTAAAGTTTCAAGTGTTTAGGGGTAGGAGTTTATAAGTTCTCACTTCTTCCTACCCCATTTTGAGCATATGTTAACTGAAACAAAAAAATCTGTATTTTCTCTTCTTTCTTATGCACTTCTTGTTACTGTGCACTATTTTATTTTATATTTGTATCATGTTCGAATAAAAAATTTCATTTCATTTCATTTCATTTCATTTCAAAGGCTCATAAACATCATATGGACATATAATGATAGTTTTACAAAAGAGTTGTGCTGCAAAGAAGAATTAAGCAAAAATCATCCAAAATGTCTTTTCTGTTTCACTTCAAAGGTATCAGACTTTTAAAATTGTTCTTATCTGGACTTCTCCATGGTTGTGAATAGCTAGAACTTCACCATGTCGCCGGTACAAGTTCCTCATGTATTACACCCCAATCTCTAGATCTATCTATAATTGTGAATTTTGGCCAAAACCTGCCAGATTGTTTCCGTGAGGCCCAAACTGATAGGTTGTCTGTAAACATTTTTGATTCTAGATTAAAGTCAGGTGGCTAAAAGTATGAAAATTGTTGTGATAAATGCGCTCATACAGTGAGAAAAGAAGTGGCCAATAAATATAAAATACCATCCATGCATCCAATCCTTTATACCTATTTTATTCTATCAGGTGGCAAACAATGTGAAAATTGAAATCGAAAGGGAAAGATAAAAGATGTTTACATAAAAACATAACTAAGCCTGACTTCCAACAACTTTTCATATGTTGTTTATAAAGGATATGGAAATGTGTTTTTTTTTGTTTTTTTTTAACAAAGTAGAAAATATGACTAGCTCACCGATAGCCATAAAAAATAGATGTCAATAGTTTGGGGGATTTTATCCCAAGTCAATGCCTACAATCCCCCATGCATCATTGTGGTCTTGAGACTGTGTGCAGATATACAACAACACAAGCAGTGATTGCCAACATGTATTCAGAAGTGGTGAAACCCAACACTGAAACAAAAGCAAAATTACAGGCCCAAGGCTTCACCAGCTGCTTTCCACAGACTGCCAACTGTAGATAGTTAAATATCGAGATAATGGGTGTGTTTATTTCAAAAGCACTAATAACGTCAGCCACCTTGAGCAGCTGGTCACGAATGATTGTGATTCTGTACCAAAAGATAAAAAGCAAACAAGTACATGACCTGCCAAGAGTGAATCAAGACGAATGTGTTGCCTTTTCTCCTTTCTCGTCTTGTCCCAAATGTGCATTGTTTGACAATAAAACTAACCAGACACACAGAACGCTTTGCTACACAAAAGCTCGCGAGGTAGATTCTCTTGGGATTATGACTTTGCAAATATTACAAGAATCCAGCTGCCATGAAAGGCGTCCATAAATCTAGGAGATAAGTCAGAGAACTGGGCCGTTGTGAGCGATCGCTTAAGGCTAACCCTTGAGTTCTACGGCGCTCTTTACAAATATTGCTTTGCATCAGTGCACTGAAATCGTTGTGCAAATGAGCTTTGGCAGCACATCCATCTAAACGTTAAGGTCAAAGCACAGAAGTTCATTTGGAGTCAGGACAGGGGTTCTTCAGTCCGTATCCTTGATTTGTGTCTGCGTGCTCTAGAGCGTCGGGGAGGGAAGATCTGTTCGTTCAAGAAAAGCCCTTGTTCCCTCATTCCCTTTAATTTCAGCTGGATGTTCATTAGATAATTTGGATCCAACTTAAGGCCCATTAACAATTCACTGGCCCTTGTTTGATTGATCACTCACTTAAATCTCCAGCCGCTGCCAGCTGAAAAGAACACCCAAAGCACCTCATACGCTGACACGCATGCATGCGTTTCGCTCAGACCACCAGCATGCAGCACATTGCTTCCTCCGACTGTGGTCTGTGCCCAGGCCCACCCCACCCGTCGGGATCAATGCGAGCCTTTATTAGCTGCTGGTGGAGGCGGACCGCTGTGTAAGGAGACCCCGCTAGTTCTGGCCTCACGCCTCCCAGGATCCACTGCTGGGCTGTACAAACATAGCCCAGTGTCTGCGTGAGCACGATTGCATAGTTTTGCAGAAGTTATGTCTGCATCGTGTTGTAAATGTGATGTGAATGTACAAAAAAAAAAAAAAAAAAAAAAGGCTTTATCTTCAGAAACAGGAATTTCCTGGTGTTTGACCTCGTCAATTTTAATGGCTGCAATGTCCTGGGAAAAAAAAAAAAAAAAAGCTATCCAGAGTCGTTGGGGCGAACGTGCGATAAGTAAAAGTTTTACATCTTCCCAGTCATAGCCATTCTGCTTTTTTTTTTTTTTTTTTTTTTTTTTTAACATAAAACACATTTTAAAAAAATAGGCTATTTGGCTGCTGAAATATACACACTGGGCCATGTAAGAGCTGTGAGAAAACCAGTTGATGTGTCCCTTGGGCGCTGTCTGCAGCAGTGAGCGCGAGTCTGGTCCGACGAAGGCTGCGAAAGCCACCAAAGAGCACAACGGGTCAGAGCACACAGCGCTGGGAGCTCTGGGACGTGTCAGGCGCTCACGACAAGCGAAGGGCTGGGATACTGCCCAGTTCTACTTCATATGAGTATGTCAGACACGTTGTCTGAATCAACTTGTGATTTTATGCTTGAGTTGTGGCCTTAACTCACTGTGCATGTGTGCCTGCGAGCGCTACATTTACGCCTCACGTGGGGAGTTTTTTTTTTTTTTTAGGCGCGACTGTAGAGAGCACCCGTCACAATTACTGGAACATCTGGAAAAGGTGTATGGAATACCTTAAATTCATTAGTTTTAAATATTAATATTATAAATAATATTGTAATACCAACAACTTGAGAGTCAAAAAGCTCTTAGCTACCATTCAACTGATCAGGGACGTCAAAGTCATTTTCATCTTCAAGATCCCAAATGTCCAAAAAAGGTCAGCTTGTGGCTGAATGTATTGATAAAACTACACATTAACAAATTGTCAAAAATATTAATAAATAACTCTCTCTGCATTTGATGAGTACTTCTTAGAATTAAATAATATTGAACATCTTTTCATATTGATTTAATTTGGCAGCATACAGACAAAAAAAAAACTGCTTTGATTTGATCGATAAAACAATATTTAAGCTCGCAACTTTTTATTGAAAATTACATTTATGTGGCCCTGGCCTCTGACAGCCTCTGTCCTGGGAGCCTCGAATTTGAAAATGATCAATTTGGATCTGTCAGGTTATGTGTCTGCTCACTGACAGATTTTTTTTTTTTTTTGATTGTTCTTTAAATACTGAATATAATATTTGTTTATGTGACGCAGAGATTTTGCTCTGGGCAACTCCTGTTTTGTCTTCTCGACGTCCGCCACGTTTTGCTGAGACCGAGACAAAATCAGGTGGAAACCGAGCCTAAGTCCACAGAAAGGCTAAGACAGACCACCACAAAGTCTAGTCAGATTCGCTGTTTTATAAAACCTCTTGAAAGAATATATTGTGCAAGCTATTTGCAAAATGGTTTACTTTTGGCTCCATCTGCAAGTTGGTTTAACATCAAGAATGCAATAATTTGTCAGTTTGATGAATATCAGGCTTCCAGGCCAACGCAACAGACGGGCTGAACCTAATAAAACAACACTGAATAAATAGAGACGGGTTTCTCTCGAGTTAGACAAGCGTGGATGATCTCAATGAAAATCACAGTTTCGTTTCGTTTCTTTTTTTTTTTTTTTTTTACTGCTGGTTAACAATCAGTCGCACATGTCATAGATGTCCAGTCTCACCGGGAGCTTTAAGGAGGTGAAGAAAAAGAAATTCTGTTTAGTGAGGCGGTTAAGATGGAGAAGACGAGTAAATCAACGAGCAAACTGTAGGAGGACAAGATTAGGATGCCGTAGAGACACAGGGGTTAACTCAGCTTTCCCTCCTTCCTGCCATCTCACGCTGCCGGTGAAAAAGAAAGATCCGTCTCTCTTAATCAACCAATCTCAGATGACTCTACAGTTCAGTTTTTCTTTCCTGATGATTACATTGAGCCTTTACATACATATTAGAACCAGATCTCCCCATTGTTCGTCTCTTATCTCCACAATCCAGTCATCAGGTGGTGATCAGAGACACACAACAGAGGAATGCCTCGGCTGCAGCGAGACGAGATGTAACGATGAAAGGCTTGTCAGCACGGGAAAGTTCACGGAGAGGGGAAAATTCCCAAAGTTATATCATTCAAACATGACCCGTAAGGTCGACCGCGCCGTCTGAGTGTTCGAGACAAACTATTAAAACTTAATAAGAGAAAATAACAATGATATTCGAAAACCACAAGATACATTTACACTGGGAGATGCATAGGCTTGCTCTGCAGAATGACACGATTGAGAGAAGAGTTTATGATTACAACAAGAAAGAAAAAAAAAACTTCTTTGTTGTAATCATTTATTTTATTGTAGAGTGTTGAATGGGATGAACTTCCAGTCTCCTGCCAGCGATAAACAAAGCAGCACATCCAGGACAGGGTCATCAATGACCAAATCGCCTTGATGAATAACGTCGACCGTTAAAAGAAGAAGCAAGTCGCAGGTTTCTGCACTGCGGGGATCTGAAAGCGCTGCGGCTTAATTGAGCTCGCGTCTGTCTGTCTAACATAATGGAGCCCGATTGGAGAGGTTATGATAAGAGACGCCATCAGTCCGCACGCATCTCATGGTTCATTAAAAGATGATTCGCGAGATCAGATGTGTTTATCTCAGGCCTGGCAGCTAGACGGAGGGGACATTCTTCAGAGTCTGCAGTCAGTTTAGATTCACGGGCCCTCGCTTAGATAATCACCATACCAAAAGGGGGGGGATGAAGCAGCGTCTTTGTCTCTCTGCTTGGCATGCGGAGGACGACGGGAGGGTTTGGTGGGAGGAATATGAGAGTTACAGAGGAATAAAACTTACACAACAGACAGGGGGACGAGACACATCCTTGGATACCTGAGCTTCTCTGGGGGTGGATGACGAGCGGCTGAGGCAAACCCGTCCAGGGCGACTAAATGAAAACAGACACGAAGACCGGCGCTGCCGTCTTCGCAGGCGGTGCAAGGTGCACATGTTGTCTAAATATAGGGCATTGTCTCTGAGACGTCTGGATTACGTGGCGTGCTGTTCTTTCCGAACTTTACAAGTTCTTTCCGAAAAACGAAGATCCTCCAAAAGTTTTTTTTAATTTTTTTATTTTTTTTGTGATTGTTTTGAAATAAATTCCATATTCCTGTGGAAGAAAAATAAAATGACGCTCACACTGCACTGCTAAATCACTTAAGGGTAATACAGTCCAAATAAAGAAGAGCTATTGCACTACTTCCCTATGAAACGTAACGATACATCGACCTCATGAGATCCGATAACGGCTGCGTAAGAATGAGACAAAATCTTAACAGTACTTGTAAAAACCTAAAGGTAAATTTTTTTTAATCTATATAAACCGAGTAAAGGCTTAACTCTTCGTTATTTCGAGGTGTGACCAGGTCATGCAATTCAGTTTTATGCTTGTCCAATTCTACGCTAATTCCAACAGATATTAAAAATGCTGAAGGTTTTTACAAATCTCAAACTGAGTTTTAAAGAATCAATGTTCCTTGTTCCATAATCATGTTTGGGTGTGAAGTAGCTTACATTTTTACAATTGGTGTACAAGTCCAGAAAGATTAAGAACTGTGAAAAAGCCTCCTAGCTCAGTGCTAAATCTTGAAGTCAATGCTAACTTTACTGTCATTAGCAACTTGGCCAGCCTCGGTATGTTGACACAGCTTCCTAATCATTTGTATTTCAAAATGCAGCCAAATAAATAGATTCATGGTGCTGAGTTAGGGTTCACACCCTAACTCAGCACAAAGGGAGCAAACTTTACCTTCACCAGACTGAGGTGCTTTGATACTAAACAACACAAATTGTGGTCGCTAATAACATTTAGCATAAAATAAAATAAAATAAAATAAAATAAAATAAAATAAATGCTGTGGGTTAAAGATAATTACATATTTGGAAGTTTGCTCACGCAGAATCACATGCCTCGGAGTAAGAAGGTCTGGTACTGGCATTCTATAGAGAAAAATGTCAATGTTTCATATCAGATAGGAAAGCAGATAAAGAAGTGTTGAAGTAATTCAGTTTGAGACAAAAACAAATCCAACTTGTTAATGAGCTTTTAAAATTTAATAGTTCCTCTCGAACACTTAATGGTAAGAGAGTACAACTGCCGGCTATAAAACCCAGCAGTGACTACATGAGCAGCAGGTTTACAACTCTGCTTCTTGACTCTTCCAGAGGAGAAAATATTACCTGCATACTTGCTAAACGATGTAAATTGCTTTCACCAAGCCTCAAAAAAAAAAAAAAAAAAAAAATCCGAACTGGCATCCAGTTACTGACAAGGCAGTTTAATGACAAGAGATATTGCAGAAAGAGGGAAAGAGTTGGCAAAGAGGAGCTGCTCGGCATCTTTGGGTAACGGAGCGCAGGCTGCTACAGGAAACCTCAGCTCTTTCATTCCCTGTGGTCTGAGAAAAAATATATATATAAAAAAACTTGACAAACGTTTGATCTCCAGACCTGAATGCCTTCTCCCAGCTCAATAAAAAAAGATGCAGCTTTTGGAAGCCGTACTTCCCCAATTATTTCCCCATTTCGACCCCCAACCTCCACATTTCCAGCTCTTTTCCCTTCCTTCTTTCATTCCTCCCACATTGGCAATTCTGTCTTTGATATCAAAGTTGAATAAAGATGAAAGTCAAAGTGAGGGAATGATTTGTGTGATATAGGGTTGCCCAGCACGCAGCCACAGCTTTAGAAGAAGCTTGATCTACAAAGTTGAAGGAGTCTGCCCACTGGTAGCTCTGGTGACCAAGGTTTGCGGGGAAATAAAGACCAGGCTTTGTTTTCAGTCAGCTGACCACGCACGAACTGACATTACTGCTGGGAGATGTATCTGTGAGGCCCAAAACTCTGCTGCTTTTCTGTGCATGACTCGTTCACCCAGATCTCTGGGAGAATTTTGCATTCTTCCCCTTTGGAAGGAATCTGACCCAGCACAGTTTAATGTCTCCTTGAACCTTTTTTTTTTGTTTTGTTTTTTAAAGGTGGCATTTAGCTGCCAGCTAAGCATCTGTCAGTCAAAAGCCACCACACCATCACTGCCTCTTGACTTCCAGCTGTGCGCTCACCGTGACCGATTGTGACCTCGGAAATGTAACCCAATTACGAAGTGCTTGGGAGGTTCAAAGGGTCACGTCTGGTGTCAGGCGCTGTTAGTTGTGGCTGTTTTTAACCCTTATCGCTCATCTGCTCTGTCCAGCTTCCTTATCAGACACAAAGTAAAGTTTGTTTAGGATCTGCTTGCAAATAGAATTCAATATTTAGTGACTTTTTCAGGAGTATGAACTCGTTTATGCAGTAAACCTTTTTTATTGAAGAAAAAACTCAAAAGTAAAGGGTAAACAAGCCAAACTTATTTAGTACTTTTCCAGTCATACTGACCACTCAAAGCTCTTTACACACACACACACACACACACACACACACACACACACACACACACACACACACACACACACACTGATAGACTGGCAAACTGTCCAGGGGCAGAAGTGATTCATATGAATCTGAGAAGAACCAGGGATATCTGCAGGAAATTCTACAATAACCCTGCCAACTGATTATAAAACCCTGTACAAACTACAAAAGAGACGAAGGCTAGACACATGGGTGGCAAGTAGAACTGGAACTGCAAGCAGCAGTTAAACAATGTTGTCTCTTTTGCAGATAAGAAAAGGATGTAATAAGAGACATGTACACATGCACTGTAACAGATTCAGTTGCGGGCCTAACCGCTTCATGTTGCTCCACAGTTGCAAAAGGCCAAAAGGAAAAATCATCCCTGACTTCAAAGAAATACGGAGTGAGAAGCAGAGGGGAGTGTTTGCATCAGTGGAAAGCCTCAACCAATCCCCTAATTCTACCAGGACCATTTCCATACCACATTCTGGCTCTTCGTCCTCGCTGCCCTCATAAAACCTTTGGCACAGCACTGTTGTCGGGTGAGAACAAAAAGAAGAAGAAGAAAAAAGTGTCTTAGCAAGAAAGCCATGCATTTTTGAAGCACTTCATCTGGCTCTCAAAAAGGCTTCGTGCACACTGGAGACACATGTTTCTAAATCCACAATGCAGCTTGATGCTCCTCATTTAGTTTAAAATATGGCCACTTTCCCCTAGATTGCTGAGGTAATTTGTTCAGGAGTGGAAAAAAAAACAAACCAAAACAAAAAACCCCCCGACATGTTAAATCAGTTGGGTGCGCTGTGAGGTTTTAATGATCGTGAGCAACGCCTGCATTTGCATATTCGATTCAATCTGGCTACGGTTCACCAGACAGAAACAATGAGAGCATAAAATCGATGGAGATTTGGAGACTTTTCTCAAAATATTCCATTTAATGGTAGTCCAAGGACCTGGCCAAACAGAGCGCCATTCCAAAGGCATGAACCTCCAAACAGAACCTTCTCCCACTCCTTCATTCCAGCAAATATTTTCATAGTACGTCTGACTTTACTGGCTTGCTATTAGGTCCACAGGTGTAGTGAGACAAAATCCATTCAAAAAAACTATGGGGCATTCCATCGCTGTTCTTCCCGCTGGTCCGGAACATGAGGTAGTTTTCCTCTGTCTCTCGTATCACACAATGTCTTTTCATTCTTGGCTTCCCAAAGACACACTAAGTCACCCATATTTCACACAATAATGCCTTGAAAGCAGCTACGGCCTTGCATTTTTCCATACGAGTCCGTGTGCCTGTGAGTAAGTTTCAGTGAGTATGTTTGTTGCTACAGTAGCTCGAAATATGGAACCAGTGTTCTCGACTGCGAGCTGATGTTTTCCCAAGCCCCTCCGAGGTTTCTGTATCACTCCCACTCGAACTGGCACAGGATTCAAACTACAACCAGATGGAGGACTTCTGCCATTGTTTTTCAGCGGAGGAATAAAAGGGGCTATTTGACAGAGGGGAGGGAAGTGATCATGTGGATCGCCGAACGGACCTGAAATCTCTGCTCGAAGGGGGAATTGTAATTGTGAGGCAGTTAAAGAGCATGTGAGAATGATGGCTATCAAACTGAGGTTTCCTGATCCGTCAAGAGCAAGACGAACAATCTCTCGCGAGCCCGCCGTTGAACCTGAAGTGCCTCCGCATACGTGCAGTATTTACCCACAAACCTCGCTTTTCTTTTCAAATCACTCATCCACTGCTGAGGAAGCATAACTCCGGGACTTGTCTGACGCGATGCTCTAATGCGACTGTGTATGCTTTGGAAGCCTGCGTGTTTATTTAGGTTTCGAGCTGTACAGCTGAAAACCTCGAGTCCCTTTGTTTGTGGGTGTATTTTAAAGAGGAAAGAAAAAATCAGACTGGGGCATTCGCTTGTGCTTAAGTCATCAGTTAAAGAACAAGGTTCTTGTGTTGGAGGTACCTGTAAGGAAATGTGGTGAAGGGCTACAATAGAAACAAGCTCTAATAAAATAAAACCATGTCTTTAATAATCTATGAAAGTCTTTGAAACAGCTTTGAAGGTGGATACACCTCCTAATGTATATGATATTACTCTATAGACAAGAAAAATATGTAACACTGTTTAAAAAATAGGAAAAGAAAACAAAGTCGTGTTCAATTAGATTTAACTGGGTAGTCATGGTTACTCAAAGAGTCAGATCACCTAAATCACACAAAAACACCCGGTGCCTTTCATACCTATTTGTGCCTGTTGAACATTATTTTCAATTTTGTCACATTGTAACCACAAACCTCAATGTATTTGTTGGGATTTTATCTTTTGGGGCAATACAAAGCAGTGTATGACCGTAGAGTAGAAGGAAAACAATAGATGGTTTCTGAACTTCTGACTAATTAAATGGGAAC